>NC_050516.1:24426786-24467474 GCF_002922805.2 Oryzias melastigma
AAATGAAGTCAATTTAGCCGCCATTTTGTTGCAATGAGAATGTGGCCACGCTTAGAACCAGAAATCGTTAGTTAGCAGTGATTGGTCTGAGTCAACTCTTCTATGGCAACCACTCGCCAATCAGGAATGAGCTTGTAACAAGGCCACACCCCTGCTACTTGATAGCAGGTTCAGTAGAATCTGTCAGTCAAACACTTCAAATGTTCTAAGAGAGATCACATCATTTCAATGAGGCATCTGATTGGCCAACTCATAACTTGTAGAACTTGCAATACAGGAAAAAGTATCTTTATTTCTCAATAGACATTTGGTCCAGTTCTCTTATACAGTCGATATTAGCTGCACATTTAAACTAATTGTACAAACAAGCGGAATAATACCGTAAATCCACATTTTTTCAAACCTCTTCTGTGATCATACAGTCAGTTGCCAGTTTGTGAAGAACTTTGTTTTTAAGGTACTGATGATGTCAGAGTTGGTGCATGCTGGGAGAAGCTCATGAAACTGAATACCAGTAAATGCACTCCATGCAATGACTTTGTTTTCCGCGGTAACATTATTTGCCTTTAGTTCAACAAGCAAAGACTGACAGACATGACTAAGTGAGAATCTGGTTGAATTCTTGTCATGAAAGGGTTGAGTGCTTCTTCCAGCTTAGTAACTCATTGTGCTGCAGACTTGAAAACCCGAAATGACTTAGCTTAAGAGACATTGATGTTCTTCAACTCAGCCGGCTGCTGATACACCCAACCAGAGACACCGGTGTCATTCCACACATATTTGACCAATTAGAGAGTAATATAAAAAAATAAACTTAAATGAACCTGTGACAACAAAAGGGAACCATTTCCTCTTATTTCCCCCTTTTGGAATACACTTTTACTCACTTTCACTAATAAAGACAAACATATTTTGGCTAACTCAACATAACTTCTCCATAACTGGAAATGTTTTCAACATTAAAAAAAGTGTGTTGGACTTTTGTATGATTGGTTATTTCACTAAAGTTCTGTTTTTCTGCTCTTGTGTCCCTATTGACCTTTAGTTAATTCTTTATTCAGTAAAGAATATTTAAATAAAAAGCAAACTGGTTTATTATTTAATTAACCATGCAATGTCAGCACCACTTTTATTTATTGATTGTGGTGAAAAAGACAGTTAGAACAAAATAATCCTTGAAAGCTTTTTAACTTTTTCTGGAAGCGTTTAGTCTTCTCTAAACAGAGGAAATGCCCCCACAGGGGATACAAACGCGGTAATTTTATAATTAATAAATCCCTGCGGGTTCTTGCTTAATAGTTGAGATTTTTGAAAAATGTTGAAACTTTACGAGAATACGTTGAACGCTTTTTGTGGTATTTTTCAGAGCGTGTGATTGACATGCAGCAAATCCAAGGCAACATCTCAGTAATAACTAAACCTGCCACTGTGAGCAGTGAGCTGAAACTACAGAACCCCGCACAAGTTTCATAAAAGTCCAAACCAAATACAAATATGTTGGTTGACCTTTTTTTTCTCAAGGTCAACAATTAGCCCTGAAGGCAAACATGCAGTTTTCCAGTTAAGCTTCTGTCAGACTGAAATAAGTTAAAGTGCCGGTAAGAATGCAAATTACCTGTTTACCACAGAATCTGCAGAAGCAGTGATGGGAAATGATATCGGCATCTGCGCTGCTGAGAAAACGACATTCATCTGAATTGCACAGTTTTCTACATAATCTATTGATCCAGTTCACCTGATTCTTTTCCCAGGCTTCACGGTGGTGTAGTGGTTAGCGCTCTTGCCTCACAGCAAGAAGCCTCTGGTTCAAATCCTAACTGGGATTTTTCTGTGTGGAGTTTGCATGTTTTCTGCAGTCAAAACAGTCCAAAAAAATACTTCATAGGTTAATGGGTTACTCTTAAGTGTCCTTAAGTGTGTGTGGGCGACCTGTCCAGGGTGTACCCCACCTTCCCCCAACTGTAGTCAGGATAGGCTCCAGCAACCACATGACCCCAAAAGAGATAAATCAAGACTTTTCTCACTTTAGTTGCTTTTTATAGGAAATCTGTTAAACACTTTTTATACGTCTTATTTTACATTCTACTTTAAGTGATGTTTTAGGATGCACAATGTTGTAGAACAAAATAAAAAAAAAAATTCTTGATGTAATTTGAAAACCAAAATTGAAAATACAGTTTAAATCATTATTAATATTTTCGTTTTCACGCATTAGTATCCCTAACCTATTCCCCCCACAGAAGAATCCTTGAACGGTATTTTTAATGCTGATGAGGACATCAAAGCATATTGACATGATTGGTGAGCTTCCATTTTTCCCAGCTGCTTTGAAGAGACCTTTCTGGAGTTGACGCTGATGAATCGACTGGCAAACAGCTGCCGGGTTTCTTAGAAATGTCACTGTGAGTTGAGTCTCAGACATGCAGCACACCCCACTTGTTTCTCTGATGTTTGACAGGGAAATATGCTGAAACGTCAAAAGAGAGCAAGGCTTGCATCTGAAGGTTTTGAGTTTTGATTGAGGGTTAAGAAAATTAAAAATACTGCCATGTTGGATTCAGGTAAAAAGATCCAACAAGTTTTGTTAAATTTAGGATTAAGTTAAACAAATTTGGAATTTAGCTTAATTTAGCTTGGCTTAATAATATCCAAATATAAGTATGTTGCACTAAATGACTTAGAAATAACTTTTACTTTGACATGACAGAGGAGTAAATAGGCTTAGAACATAAAGAAAAAGCCGGAGGCCAGCATGCCAGGCTAACTCTTTCACTAGAACTCAAGAAAAGGGTTTTCCCCTCTGCCAAATTTGAGTGTTTTTTCTAATTGTTTTCTATTAATGAAAGAGTTTATCCTTTCTATTGTTTTTCTTTATTTCAGGCTGTCAGATTATCAGGCATGAAGGTCTTTGAGAATTTGCATTCTATTTTTCACAGCAGAATAACTGATAACCTGTCTTGGAAGCAAAGTAATCTTTAAATTTTTATTTTTTAAATTGCACGTCTTGAGTTATTAAAAAAATCAATAAATAAAACATAAGGGAAAAATCTATTAGCTTTGCTTCTGTCCATTTTTAAAAATTCAAAGTGGGAAATGAACTCTTGTCTGTTTCAACCAAACCAAATGAGCGTGTGAGTTTATCCTTATTGTTTAAAGGTGAAGAGAAGCAGATAAACTAGGACTGCATGAAAGTTCTTCATATTTATAGATTCTCTGTGAAATACAGCTCTATTTTTATTCATAGAACAAGAAATTTTTCCCCAAATTGTGATTATTTTAGCATCACAAAGCATACAACAAGTGCGCTGAGTAAAAATGTGAATATAAAATAAAATAACCACAAATGGGGGAAACGTGAAGGAGGTTTTCAAACCTTTTGATCTATGTCAACTGTAATGAATGTATGTTTGTAAATGGAAAACAGTTGTTTTAATTAATAAAAAGAAATGCTAAAAATGCCAACAGGTAAGATTTTCCTCATATTTAGACGTCTGACAAGCTGGATATAATACATTTCCATTTGCCCAAACAAGGATTCCATGTGTTCAGTCATCAGTTGTTTATTGGAATTTTTAAAAGTTTTAAAAAACTTTTTGTGAAGTTTATTAGGACTGGTTGGTGAGTATTTGCTGTATTTTATGTGTTTTGTGCTAAATTTTAATTCTTGCTTTTATTTTGAAAGAAAAAAAAAGAAAAACAGAACTTTTTGTTCTGTATCTGATTAGTTTTTTACAGAACCCCTTAAGGGACATTGAAGTAAAAATTTTTACAGAATTGTTAGAAAACATTATTTTGCTGAAATGTTTAGAAAGAAAGATTTTTTTTAACTCTTAACTTTCAGATTTTTTTAGTTACTATTTGGTGTGCATCAGTCAGTGACCAGATTTTTTTTTTTTTTCTTTTTACTACAATGTCCCTTTAGGGGGTCTGTAGTTATTAATATTGTTAAATGGTTTAAAGATTTTCTTACACTTTTATTTATTTATTTTTTTAATCAGCTGACTGTAAGTAAAACAAAACAGTGGAAGAGCAGTTGATGTAGCCTGAAGGTTAAAGATGCACAATAGAAATCAAAACCCAAGGAGTAACATTTAATCAGGGTGTACATTTTCAAAATAAATGTTGAAAAAAATGTTTTTTTTTTCAAAGCCCTTATCCCTAAAACTTTCAAATATTCTGCCTCTTGAGAATGCTGACAATAATAGTAATAATATATTTTTTTAAATCACAGTTTTAATTTTTTTTTTCGCAATTGTATTGATTTTTGCCTTTAAGGACAGTATTATTGAGTTTTTTGAAAGGTGCTTTCAAATGAAATGTATTAATATTAATTTTTATCAGGATTATTTTGTATTTCTATGAAGGTATGAAAATAGCTTTTGTGCATTACCTGAATTTACATGTTGATCTACTAAAAAAAAGTTTTTTCTAAGTTTGTTCATGCCTTATTTTGTCAGTCAAAACAAATTAAATGACATAAATGAAAGTATAATTAAAATTTCGACTTTTAACTGTTGATAAACTAGGAAAGCATTCTGCATGAACAGTAATCAACAGTGAATCAGGTGACAGTCATTGCTAACTCAGCCCAAAAATACCTCTCAACCAGCTGCACACTGTAGTTTCATTATCCCAGCAGAGCATTTTCTAACTTGCTTCTTTTTCCCACATATTCTCCACCTACGACCTCAAGCCCTCAGGCACTCTTCCACTAGCTTTAGTATGAAAATTTAGCCTATGTGTTTCCAATAAATCTTCTAGAGTAATGATGCCTTACCCAGTTGATTCATGAGCATGCTGACATCTCAAATTGCCGGTGTGAATCTCTGGAACGGCATGAGTCGGCTGTGAGCCGCCTTCCGCCTCCGGGCATGCTGGATTGAGAGGAGAGGTGGAGCATGTGCAGGAGCTGCAGGTTTAACCCTACCACCTGTCTGTCTGATATCTGACCTGCTGTTCTGCACAGAGAAGACAAAAAAGTGCACATTTCAGTGTGGGGATTTGCTTTCGCAAGCTGATAATGATAATAAATTGACGGTTTGCATGGTTTGGGTCGTGTCCAAATTTCCACATTCAAACTATATTAAGTTTTTAATTAATCTATTGTAAAGTGTTGCAATCGGAGACTATGTAGCAATTAACCATTTAATAGTGCTGTGAATACCAAAGTCAAAAGACGAACGTACACAAAATGTTTTTGTGCATCTGCTTCTTTTTTTCAACAGTGAAAAGCTGGTGGGTTTTGGAGCATATTTATTACTTTACTAGTAATCTAACATAAACATTTAAGTGTTTGTTAGCTTGCTTCAATTTATAAGCAACATCTTGCAAAAATAGTTACGTGAAGGGTCATAAAACCAGCCAGGTTTGTCACTGGTGTAGAGCTGGTAAAGGTGACCCTCTACATTTGATCAAAATCAGCATCATTTTGGTCAAAAATTGGAGATTCACCTCTAGATTTGACAGAAATTGTTAGCAATAGGTCAAAAAGCTGGACAGTGGAACAGTGGTTAGCACTCTTGCCTCACAGAAAGAGGGCCCTGGTTCAAGTCCCGGGTGGGAGACCTGAAATCATCCATGGGGGACTTTTCTGTGTAGTTCTTCAAGAGTGCATGTGTGGATTTTCTGAGGGGACTTTGGCTTTCTCCCACTGTCCAAATATATGTTTCATTGGTTGATTGGTGACTATAATTACCCCTAGGAGTGAATGTGACTGTGGATGGGTGTGTGATTTGTGTCCTGGATGTATCCTGCCTTCCCCGAGAAGTGGCAGAGTCAGACTTTGGCAGCCCCATGACCCCGAAAGGGATAAAGCTGTTCAAAAAATGGATGGATAGGTCAGAAATTCTGCCTAAATCCTTCATTCAAAAGGTACTTACACTCTGGCTGCGTGTGGTGCGTTCCACATGGTTCCATGAATGCACATCCAGTCGGTGGTGTAGGGGGAAACTTCTTTCGTTTTTCTGTTTTTTGTCCATCACCTACAATTGGTAGAGCCTCGTTGTGCAACGTTAAAGTGGTGCAAATCATGCAAATCTAACTCCAGGCTTTTTTTTTTTTTTTCTCAGCTCTGTTCTATAAATCTGGGGTCTCAAACTCAATCACAGAGGGAGCCAAAATCCAAAACACACCAAGGCCACGGGCCGAACAGGACAAACATTTATTGAACACTCTAAAATAAAATCTTTCAAAACTTTAATGATGTAACTTTTTAACGCATGTGCTATAAATGTACCCCAAATGTTTGTTTGACATGACTTTACACACACTTTTCATAGAGAGTGCCAGCGTGAATGCAGCTCTACATGCTCTAGTTCTACCCTCCGGCTGCAGGGGGGACCTCCAATGAAGCCCTCATAACCCCCCCACTCCCTCCCTCACTGACTTCTGGTTTGAGTTTTGTACTTGGTTGGCATGCAACATCAAATGTTTCTAATTCCGAGTGAACATAAACATAAAAACAAGATGTGAAAAAGTCTAATTCAAGACAGAATTCCTTTTTTTGACAGATTTCATAACATTAAAATGCAGTGCATTGTGAAATTGCACAATCATCTTACAATATCAGTTACAACGTGCAGAGTCAGCCTTGTTTCCTAATGCAGCTGCTTCTTGTTCAAATTAAATTAAAGTAGGACATCCTACTAACTGCCTAAAGGTAACAGTAAAGCACAGAGGTGGCATCATGACAGTTTATTCAGCTTCATCTAGCAAATATTTCTTGGACCAATACCCATGATCACCATATTATTACATCATTTCCTGTTCTCAGAAGAGAAAAAGCAAGAGCTTATTCAACTTTTCTGAAGAATGTCATTCACTTTTTAGCCATCGTCCAACAACTCAAATTACTTTTCCTAAAAAGCCTTTAGGATCTTCCTGACTGATTACATCATTTTACATTAGGACTAAGATTTTGAAACACAAGCATGAAATCTGCAATGTTTATTTTACAGTTATCGTCGCTTTGGGATATTTTTCACTTCTGGAAAATACTACAGACCTTTTCCAAAAAATTTGAATTTCACGGAAATGTGTATTAATTTCCATAATTTTATTTTAAAAATTAACGTTGAATTTTCCATTAAATAGTATTTTAATTTTTACAGAAATTGGGGTTATAAAAAAAATATAAATAAGATTTCAGAAATTAGAATACTCTGGAGAAATTACTTTTTTTGCACAAAAAAAAAGACAGAGAATATGATCACATAAATCAAACAAAATAAAGTATTTTTATGGAATTATGGAAGTCCAGATTCACTTGATGGCTCCTGTCAGCTCCTGTATGCATCATTTTCCTCTTTATACAATGGACATACATTGGCAGTTGGCAGGCCAGTCAATCACTGAGATGGGATGGGCATCAAACCAAGTTTTGGAGCTTCTGGCTGTTTGGGCAGCGGCGAAATCCTGCTGGAACATAACATTTGGATCTCTATTCAGATCCTCAGCAGAGGGAATCACAAACTCCTTGAAAACATTCTGCTAGACTATTGCAGTGACTTTGGATTAAAAAGTTTACCAACATTGCACCCTATTTAAGACTGGAGATTTCCCACTGGACCTCCATCAGTTTGGGTTCTGCTCCTCACCAGTCTTCCTGTAAACCCTTGTACCTTGACTCCAAAATAAAATACTTCTTGGAGATCTTGGAGCACTGGACAACAGTCTAGTCCTTCTTCTCCTGGGCCCTATTGGGATATTTTCTTCGTTGGTTCAGGCTCAGAAGTAGCTTGACTCATGGAACCCGACAGTTGTAGTCCATCTCCTGAATCCATCTGAATTATTGAAGCTGTTCCTCCACCTCATTCAACTCTTTCTGGATGTCTGTAGGTCCTTGAAGCTTTTTCTTTTAATAATCCACTGAGGTCCACGGTCGTCTCTTTTGATGGCTGCCACATTTTACCCTTCCATTTGACTTTTGGTCAATCTGTTTGAACACAGCGCTGTGAACAGCCAACCTCCTTGGCTATGAACTTATGTGGCTCATCCAGACTATGCAGGTGATCATTGATGATCAATGATCTTCTGGTTAGTTGTCAAGTCTGAAGATTTCCCCTTACTGAGCTGCACTGAGACAAATGAACCAAACTGAACCAATTTAATGGCATGTGGGGAACCTGTTCAGATACTTTCAGTTCAGTAGATGAATAGTCGGTTTAAAACATTCATGTCCTAGAAAAAAATGGGTAGTTTTCACCCATTCACCCATTTTTAAAACTCTGTTTTAGAGGGTTTATGAGCTGGATCCTCAATTTATGTAAAAAATGAACAAATAATTACTTTAAGGTCCATCAACAGTAAACCCTGATTCTGTATTTCATGACATTTTAATTTAGGAAACTCTGGAAATTACTACACATACCTATTCTAATATTTAAAAAAGGGTCTGTAGAAAGGTCTTCTGTTGGAGTCCCTGGCAAAACTTCTGCTGCTTTCATTCCGCTCTACCTCCAACGACCTGAAATGTGTTCAAAACAGCATTGAAGTCTTTGACCCTCCAAGAGATTCTTGTGGTCCACATTCCCACAGAAAGAAACATAGAGAGTTAAGAACAAAATACCGCGGCAACTGACAGAGACCGTCTTTTCTGGTGAGTCACCACACACACAAGTGGGTACAGATCGAGCAGCTGGAACCAGGCCAGTCATAGTACCATTAATGTGGTCGGCTAAAGTGCTGTGGCTTCTGAATGCTTTACCGCCATGTTTTTTACTAAACTCAAAGTCAACAGATTTGTGTTCATGTTTTCATGAACTGTGTTTAATAAATATGGATTTTTCCTTTTTTCAACACCCCTGAACCCTGTGGACTGAGTAAGGGGCCCGTCATTGCTTTTAAGTGTGTGCCGTGTGCATCCCTTACACTTAAATTAGACATTAGAAATTTTTGTGTGGGCATCCTACGGAAATGTACTAATTATATGTACATCCGTGCATGCAACATTTGCACACAGTCAGTAAGGTACGTTATAAGTACGTGTAACTAACAAATAATCAACTATATATTTATCAAACTCATGACAATCATGCATTCATATTTCATGAAGTTTCTTTGTTTAAATCACTCTTAGATACAGAAACTGAGTTAGAAATAGAAATGAAGAGGAGATTTAGAGAAACGGTGTGACCACACATCTGTCTGACTTTTATCTAGACTCAGCTGTTGAGCAAGGATTTTGAACTCAGTGAAGGAATATTAAGAAGAAGAGTAAAGCTACTTTAACATATTCTGCAAGATTCATGAGATTTGCCTTTGACATTTCACATTAAGTATTTTCCATCGGTGACGGACATGGGCTAGAAAACCGTAGAAAAAGTAGAAGAAGAAGAAGCCCCTCCTTGCTTGTCCAATATGAAAACCATTCATCTGAATTTAGTGCGTTCTTGAAGGCATCCCAGTGTCTGTATCTTAAAACTCTTTTAACGTGCTTCTACTACAATTCTACCAAGCACTTTTTTTATGCGGATTTGACTTTTCCATAAGGATCATCGTCTGGTTGCATGATTCAGTTTGGCTCAAGGTTTCACTGATGGATAGACGACTTCACATTGACTACACAACAAAATGCGAAACTAGAAGCCAAACTTTGTAAACTGTAGTTTCACAAAACTAAGAGAGTTTTGTGAACTGCGTGTCCTTTCAAGACAGAACAACAGCCCTCCAAACAAGCTATACTCGTTTCCGACTTTCTTGAAGGACAGTTGACACAACCTGTTCCTCCCGCCTGCGTCCCACCAGTTCTTTCTACTCCTTAGTGCTGCACTACCACGAAACATTTCATTCTCTCCTCTGTGCAGGTGTAGGATCTGGCAAAATAAGTGCTGCATGAACACGCTGGCTGGGATGGATTCAGCACAAATCTTAAGGATGATTCTGCTGTCACTCAGCTGATTCTTTGGTGCAGGATTACTGTTTGGAAGTGTGCATTGACGCCAGGCTGTGTGGTCTTGGATTAGTGAGGATTTTAGTGTAATGAGCTGTTACTCTGTCTTTGTGTTCAGTTTTTTAATTGTTTCATTTCTCTAAACATCACCATGTTTGAATTTGGTCTGAATCAGCAGGAAGATCCAGCCTATTAAGACTGTCAACGTTTTCCTTCTGTGAATGATCTTGATGATTGATCTTCTTCTTTCTGTCCTTCTGTGGAAGCAGTGGAGCTGGATTTAGTTCTTAGCATATTTGCTCTGTGTTTCCGTCTGGATTTGGTTAAATAAAGGAACAGTTTACCATGTCGGTTTTAGTTTCCAAACTAATTTTTATATCTAGCTGTAATTGGGCAAAGACAGACAATTGTTTGGGCATGTTGTGAATTAATTGCAGTCTGTCAGTGATAATAACTTCTGAGGTTTAGATATATATTTTTTTAAATCAGCAAGTTTCTCTACATCCCAATTGAATTTAGCAAAATCACATTTAAAGAAAAGGTCATGAAAAGAGTGTCTACTAGTTTTGACAAGTGACAAAAAGAAAGAAAATCTTCATTCGGGAGGGTGTGGTGCTACTGAGTCAGAGTATTTCCCATTTACCACAGTGGTTTTTACACATCATAAACTTTAAAACGGCCCATTATTTTCTATCACTGTTTTGTTACATGAAGCTTTTATGGGCTGTTTTGGAAAATGTGCTTATAATTAGACAAAAACAGAAAAAAACAATAAGAAATGAAAATGTTTCCCCTCTTAGGTGGAAAAGGCAAACACAATAAAATCAAAATGTTTGTTGATCATTTTTAGGGAATTGGGGATTCTTAAAAACACCAATTACTTTTTTTCCTGTAAAACTGCAATTAATATTAACACAGAGAAATCTAAATAATTAAGAAAAAGTTGTAACTTAACACTGAATTATAAAAATGCACATTTAATAATACTAAAAAATGTTATTTGTGTTTATTTTGTACACAAAATGAGTTTTATTGTGTAAAAAAAAATAAACATTTCTAGTTCTTTAGCTTTAATTGCTTTGCTTTTTGAATTTACACCATCTTTCAGAATGTTGTCCCCACAGAGGAAATGCAAACTCTCTATTTCTTATTTTGGTCACTATGAAAATTCGACTCTGGTCAGGCAGAATCGGTCAACCCCTATATGAGGCCAAGAACCGGTGACACCAGCAAAAAGAGATGAAAACCAAAAACAAATCCAGAGACAGGCTTTTGTTGTCTCACCAAAAAACACAAATGAACTGTTTTTAACACAACACAAGTCTGGACTTCTGCTTTGGCAGGAACAGAAAACAAAAACGAGATGCTGGTTTGGCTAAACAGCACTTTTTTTTCTTTAAATTAATCAAATAATTAATTCATTTGAAAAAAACTTTAAGTGCAAAGTTTGTGCATAGCTAAAGCCTCTTGATAAAAGGCAAAATGCTCTGTCACTTTAAATAAACATTTCAAGTAAACATTTTTTTAATGTTTTTACTATACATCGTGCATATTTCTCATATTGTATGTAGAGAATTTTCAAAAACTGCTGCAGACGTTGAGTCTTAGATTGTCGTTTGTGTTGTTATAAAGCTTCTTCTTCAAATTATCTCCCTTCAAATGTTTTTAATTTTACTGTCTATGGTAGATATTTTTTATTTTATTCTTTCCATTAAACGTATAAGTTGGATTTTTATGAAATTTTGTCTGCCATTCTTTGTTTATTTAATATTTTTTATCCAATTTCCAACCATTTAAGGTTGTTTAACAAATAATATTAGATAAATTTGTACCTTTTGCCCGAGACGATAAAATGACCCAAAGAACGATTGCCTGGAGAACACTGAAACGGAAATATAAATCAATTTATTTCCTGTAACACTAATGTAATATTTCCTGGAAATCCAGAAAACAGAATAAAACTCAAAATTAGGATTCATATGTGGTGAGTTGGTGCATGTAGCACACATGATGGTAAATGGAAATTATAACCAAAACGTGCAAACTTGTACGCTTATGCAGTGTAGAAACACACACAAAAAAAATAGACTCAAACTTTTGACCATTTTTTCTATTATTGCTCTGCAAACACATGTTTTACACACAAGATCATACATCTCAGTCCCAAAATCTTTAAAATGCCTGTTCTTGCTATTCAGTCGCTCGTGTGTGTTTTTCATTTGTTTTCAAAGAAAACGTATCAATGGGCATTCATCTGTGAATATCTGATCAGCTTTCCATGAGACAATGGAGCCGACTGCAATGCTTTAAAGCCAACAGCATGGGCATTGTTATGTCATGTAAACAGGGCTGGCATCAAAGCATCCTCAATCACGCACATTGTGGTCGTCCCTTTTGTCTAAACCAATGAAAGCTGGCTGTAACTGTTTTAATTTGCCTGATCTTGTGCTGTTTAGGCCACACTGGAATATTTTCCTTCGGGGGGAATGGCCCACATTAGCCTGAACATCACAGAAGAAAATCTGTGACAGATGAAGGATGCTGCAGAAACTTACTTTATTTATTTACTCCTTTCTTTGGGTTTTTCTTTCCCTCCCCATGGTTTGAAATCTGAAATGTTTGTGGAAGAAAACATTACAAGCTTACATCTAAAAATAAATCGATTAGAAGTAATAAATAAACAGAAACTGCTTCACACCTATATGGTAAGTTTTAAAAACACTTTTAGTTTAAATTTAAGTGACAGTTCAATCCTTTCTAATGTTACAAATATCAGAAGTTTTAATGACCGATAAATAAAAGTGTCACTGTTATTTTTACATTTTACCCTGGAGGAAAAATACAATTATTATATAAAGGAGTATCATTGGGCTTCAGCTCCAGAGTTTAGAAAACGCAAAACTCCAGGAATCCTAAATGACATGCTGTGACTGGCCGCTTCAGTCCACAGAAGAGCAGCATAAAAGTGAAAACAAAAACTGGGAGATGGGAAAAAAACGCACATGTGACTGATTTAAGGATTTAAGCACTTTTATCTTTCAGGAATAGTAATTCATTTTTCTTTGTCAAACCTTACATTTTTAGAGGTTCTGAATGCAGTCCAGGAGTTCAGCAGGAGAAATAAATCAAAGTAAGTAGAAGTTATCTAAGCACTAAACATAACAATTTGCACAGCTCAGTCCTTTTATTGTCTTGGTATAATTTAACAAGGATTTAATTGAAGTCAAAATGCTGCTAGTTTCACCATCAATGAAAGAGGTTTCTCAAAGAAAAATGTGCTATTGGTTATGAAGAATTTTCAGTCATGACAAGCTAAACCTTAGCAAGCTTCTTTTTACCTTTTAGGTGGAACCTACATGTGTGTAAAAACAGACAAAAATATTGAAATAAAACAGAAAGTAAATACTAAATACCCATTTTTTATAATAATAAACAATCTTAACTTTTAAAAACAGAACACACACATATATATATATATATATATATATTTCCTAAGCACTCTAGATAAAAGTTTTTAAAAAGTAAACTTCATTAAGATTTTCTTTTTAAGGCTGTAATTAATACATTTAGTAACATTTTAGACAATTTAGCAGCATTTTTCTTTTTTTCACAATTAGAGTCTACATTTTCTAAACTCTTAGAAAACAATAAAGATTCAGATCTTTTCAAAGAAAAAAAAACATTTCAGGCAGAATTTATGCTTTTTTTTAAGAAAAGTAGGTAAAGCAAGTAAGTACATCTTTTTGTAAATAGAACTTTTCTCAGAAAGTGACTCACAAAGTGTTTCACAAATTTACAATGTTAAAACAAAATAAAATCAGAGAAACAGCAGAAAATGGCACAAGTAATGCAAGTAAAACCCAATAAAACTTACCCAGGAATAGGACTGAAATAAAAGTGAACACAAGTAAAACCTAACTAAAAGATCTTCTAAACAAAGATGTCTTAAAAATATCTTTATTTTTTTATTCTAACGTTTTCTATGTTCATTAAAGCTCAGAGTGTGGGAAGATAATAAAAGGCATTTCAGATTACAACGCAGGATATTTCTTAATTGTTGGTGAACAGTGACATCTAGTGGTAAAGATGAGCTACTGTAAAAATTTGGCCATTGCAAATTGTTGACAGTCATGCTCCAAAACTAAAACTAATAAGAATATTAAAAGTAGGTAAACAGAAACAGATAACCAATTAAAAAGAGGTATTCCCAAGTCACATGCTTGGCACATTCTAACGTTATATATATATATATATATATATATATATATATATATATATATATATAACCTGGATGTTTTTGTTCCAAATACTAATGTAATTACTAATATTTCTTGCTTAAAGCAAGGAAAATATAATATCAGACAAAGTTTGGCAATTTTATTCTAGTGATAAAAACAGTAAAAACGAGGGCAGAGACCATGATCCTCTTTTCCTTTTTGAAAGAATTGTTATACTTTACCACCACTAGATGGCAGTGTTCCCCTAATTTTGGAGTCTTGGAGCACAGTGGATTTTGGTGCCTCCAGGGAGAAAATGTTCCTGAATAAAAGTTGTCTAAGAAATTATGAAACAAAATGGACAAAAACATTAGTGTTCTTGAGTCAATTGATGTATGAAATTAATACTGAAAGAAAAAACATAATATTTTCCATTTAATAATATTTAAAAGGTAACATATTTTTTATATATTTAAGACCAAAAGGTTCTTTCTTAGGTAAACCTTAACAAAATCTAATTTGGAAGATTCTTGAGAGGAGAAGAGAAGGGATAAATCAAAAAGCAGTCCAATCATGTCTGTGACCAAAACACTTTCATACCTCTCGCAGGTTCGGTTTTCTAAATCTTCGATCTGCTGTTCATTCCTTCTGAGTCAAGATGGAGCAGCAACAAAACAAACAAGCCAAAGTGAATAAACATGGATGGCAAAGCCTGTGTGTGGGCACTGGGGGGGAAGAAAAGGCCTCTTGGGGTAGAGAATACATATAACATGCTGGTTTTTGGTAAGGTCTGCACATGTCGCTTCTTAGATGATGAATTGGTGTGAACTATAACTGTTCAATGTGTGGTCATTTCTCATATTGTAGTCTAACCCTGAACAATTGTGAAAGGTGGCACTCTTCATAAGAAATATTAAGTTTATTATCAATATTTTTTTTGTTTTTATTATTATTAAAAATATAACTTTTATTAAAATACTTTTTTATTTTTATGTTGGTATAAAAGCAATCACTTAAATGTATTTTTTGATACTTAAAAAAAAGAGGATTTTTCTAACTATATGTGACTAGTTTTTTATCCCTGTCTCTGTATGTTTTTCTACTAATCTGACGTTTGTACCCTGGCATCACTAACATATGCTCACAATATTAACTTTTCTCAGGGTCTTTTTTTTCCTCCCCAATTTTCTTGGTGCAGAAAAGTGCCAAAAAAAACAATATTTTTGTTTGTTTTACAGCTGTGAGTTTGTGATAAGAATTGTTTTTTTCCTCAAACAGAAAACACATCGCACTGATTTGTTGCTTCAACATTCAGCGATGCAGGATTTTGACAAGGCAACTTTGAAGTTTTTATCTCCTGTCAAGTTAGCAGCCAAACTCTCAGACAGCACTGTCAGCTGCATGTTGCAGCACAAGCCAGGGAGATTGGCAAACGAACAGGTGGAATTGTCATGTTTGTAAAGGAGTCTGCTAAAAGTACTCAGCAATCAACAAACAGCTCTGACATTCCTCTCTCCGTAAAACAATCCATCTCTTTTAGTAAAGCTGATGCTCCATTTGGGACAAACGTGTTACATGTCTCCTTAACTGTGAGGAGGAAGGAGACCAAAATACATCATCTGAGAGACGGATGGCAGACAGGCAGCCACCCACTGTGAAGATGGAGAAATGCTTTTCAAAACTTTCTTGATTCATCATCAGGATCACATGTGTAGTGTAAAGGGTCACATGACCAGAGCCGTTCACTTCCTGTTTGTGCCAAGAGAAGGGGATAATAGTGAGAAAACTCTCAAAGAAGGGTTAGAAAAGTGTGATAACATTAAGATAGGACAAAGATTTTGGTACACATCATGTTTAAGGTGTCTACTGTTGATATTAGTATTTGTGAATACTCAGCTTTATTTAATGTGATCATAGAACTCTCAAACATGTCACTGGAAACAATAGTAACCAGTGGGATTAGCCATTGTATCTATATGGTAATACTCTTAAGTTCACTTTTCTTCCTTATTTTCTGCTGTTACCTAAATTTTTACCCACATTTTTATCTAATTTTACACACACACCCACAAACACACTTAAATCATCAAATTATTTAGTCCGTACGGTGGTTGATGCAACACAGTATCCCACCATTCACAGTTAAACATTTTTTTTTTTTACATTTTAACTACATTTAGGAAAATTGATTGTTTTAAAGGGAGAAATGAATCACACATGATTTAAATATTATTTTGTCTGGGAAAAATCTGGGAATACATGCGTAAAGGGCCAAGCGAGAAGAACAGATTTACCGTATTTTCCGGACTATAAGTCGCGGTTTTTTTCATCGATTGAATGTCCCTGCGACTTATACTCCAGTGCGACTTATATACGAATTTTTAATGAGATGAGATATGGACCGTAAGTCTTGAGTGCCCTCTTATGGTGATCTATGCAATTACTTTATTTACTTTAGTTATTCAGACGTGACACAGAGGACGAAGAATTTAAGGGATTTAGTGATATGGAGTGAGATTGCGTGCAATTAATTACAGTAAAGATACAAAGTTGATGAGTTCTTGAGGCTATAGGTAAATAAAACTGTTATGTTATATAAATGCTACACCTTTTCGTTTTTTTCATGATGCTAATATGTGAATATGTGTTGACACATATTCAGCCTGTTTTCTATTCACTTATGAATGTTATAACTTACCTTCCAGGATGATGTAATATCGTTTTTTTCAACCAGTTTGTAAAATAAATTACTTGAAAAAAATGCGACTTATACTCCAGTGCGACTTATGTATGGTTTTTTCTTCTTCATTATGCATTTTTTGGCCCCTGCGACTTATACTCCGGTGCGACTTATAGTCCGAAAAATACGGTAATTGTTTCTTACTCACCGTTCTTACCTACTTGTTACTTTTGTTACATATCTTGCTGTTTGCATCATTTTCACAAGGGAAGAAGTTCTATTCTATTCTATTCTAATTCTTGTTCTGTTCTATTCTGATTCGTGTTCAATTCTATTACATTCTGTTCTGCTTTATTCTGTTCCAATTCTTGTTTTATTCTATTCTATTCTGTTCTAATTCTTGTTCTATTCTGATCTGTTCTAATTCTTGCTTTGTTCCTTTCTGTTCTAATTCTTGTTCTATTATATTCTATTCTATTGTATTGTGTTCCATTTTCATTTTTGTTCTATTCTATTATCTTCTATTGTATTCTATTATATTCTGTTCCGTTTTAATCCTTGTTCTATTCTTGTTTTGTTTTATTTTGTTCTAATTCTTGTTTGGTTCCTTTCTGTTGTAATTCTTCCTCTATTCTATTCTATTCTATTCTATTCTATTAAATTCTTTAATGGGTGGCTCTTACACATTTTTACCTCATAAATCTGTCCCTCTTTACAAAAGTGCTTAAAAAGTTGTATAAAAAGTAGCGTCTAAAAACCGGAAACTGCAAAAACTTTGTCAAATTCTGTAAAAAATAATAAATACAAGAGAAATCTTGCGTTCACAGACTTCTTGGTGGAACCTGAACTCTGTCCGCTCTAAAAGGCTTTGGAGTCGCTGCATATTTAACCTGACATAGGTACTGAGAAGGCGGCCGCCCCTGCCACTGTAACGTATGAGGGAAGAGTCAGCTCACCATTTACATTTGCTGCTCACCAGAGATGCAGAACAGACACAAGTCAAGCTGTTTAAAAAGAGTAACAGAATTAAGAAAAAAGCTTATAGTTAGCAAGCTCCTCTGGATTGGATCTTGCAATTTTTAATGAGGACTACACAGAGAACTTTCAAAAAACAACTTTATACTCACAGTTGTGAGGAAATAATAACACCTTTCCCATTCTCCTTTTCCAAACAAATGTTCCTGTCATCTGAACATACCCACGAGTTTATAAAGTATATATCTATTATTGTGTGGGTGTGGATTTAAAATAGAGTGGCCCTAATGGCTGTTTGTGCTGGGAAATGTATGATATTTTTGCTGTTTCGGTCTACTTTCATGTTCACTGGAGCACTTTCTGGCCCTTTGTTTTTTTAAAAAAAACATTAATAAAGAATATGCTGTTGAAAATCAGCAAAAAAAAGTTCTAAAAAGGTAGTTTATAAAAGATGCAAAAATACAGAAAGAAAGAATTGTGACACAGGTTGGAGAAACTGGGCTAAAGGTGAACGCTTGATGAAAAGATAATGGTTAATAGAAAACAAAAGACAAAAACTTAAATCTCCTTTTCACTCGCTCAGCCTTTTTCTTACTTTGATCCCTCTTTTGTCTAAGCTCAGACACACAAACACATTTTAATCATGGACGGACATGACAGCAGATCAGTGTGAGCATTTTCAGCCTCATAAATGGAAATGACTCATTGGCCATTCATCTATCCTTGGTGGCATTTCTCTTTCATTCAGTCGGGGGGGAATGAACTCCATTTGGCTGGAGACCCAGTCTCCTGATAGTTCACTGTCTGAAAGCCTGGTGTGCAGAGGATATGTTTTGTGTTTCAGATAAAGCCTTCATCATTATTTTTGCTCTGGTGACTGCTTTTTGTGTTGTGCTGTTTTAACATCTATAATTTGCACGCCGTCCCTGAATGGCTCCTTATTTTCTTCCTCGTTTTAACAAAACTTCATCCTTTTAATTGATATGTCCGTGGAGAGTGTGGGAGAGGGAGGAAAAAAAGATAAAGATGCACACATTCAATCCCTTTTCAGTCGAATGCCTCTCTAGCTGTGATGGCAACCAGAGGATTCTTGTAGCCCATAGCTTATTCATGCACTCTAACACCTGAGAGAGCTGTACAAGAATAACAGATCAGATTCTCCTTGAGTCAGGTATAATGTAGTCTTACAGCCTAAAAGCTGCTCTTTTGAAGGAGTTACTTGCTCCCTTCTGCCACAACCAGCCTATTTCTCATGCCTAAAAACCCGGAATCAATTATCTGTCTCAACCCGGGGTGCCTTGGCCCCTACCTGCCTGCAGATCCCCACATGGTAATGTTGATAGCAGGGGATCATGTCACTGAAAAGCTTAAGAAGGACAAAGTCCCCCCGGCTGATTCCACTGAGCTGTGTCCCTTGATGCTGCTCCTCTGGGTGGGTTGGTGCCACTGCTCGGTAAATGGGGAACTCAACTGACATTGGCAACTCCTGATAAGGATTCTAATTTCAAATCTCTTCTAAACTGAGTACAGGGAATTTCCGTTATCTGGTTTCACCCTCATTGTATAGTGACACGCTCCATTTTTTTTTTTTTTTTTTTTGGCACTTTTAGAAGTGAGATTTACCAGGAAAAAATGCTTCTCTACCAAAGGCTATTCTGACACTTCTGTCGCTGACAGTCAAAAATGCCTTTCATGGTGTATTTTTCGTCACAGTTGCTCAGGTCTCACTAGAGCCACAAGCTGCTTAGATTGTGGACTACTGAGATTTCACCACCAACTTGACGGATTTGAGCAGGTTTGTTGTATTAAAAGCACACTGGACAGTGAAGCCACAGCCAGTGTTCATGGTACTGGTGGTCCCAGTAAAGTTTTTGGATTTTCAAAACAGCACAATCAAACACATTTATGTTAAATTATTTAACAAACGTCTGCTTTATCATATAAGTACGGTGGCCGAGACTCAGTATTGTAGCAGAAAAACAAATAAATAAGTGTGCAAACAAAAAAAAATAAACTCTGCAATTAAAAAGAACGGTTGCAAATAGCATAAATGCTACAAATAAAAAATAAAAAAGCCACAATGGAAGTGCATTGCACCAGCCTGGAAGTGGAACCATTTCTCCCTGTTAGCCAAAGCTAGCAACAAACCGGCGTCCTACAGTTTACCTTCCAACCTAGGGCTAGACAGTCTAACCAAATGACACACTATCCCTTCACCCTTCCCCTTCATTTGTCCCTCCAAATAGACAGTTATCAAAAAATAGTATCTCATAATTCGGACGTCACTTTTGTTCGATGACATCACCAATTATCGCCAGTCTGCTAGCGTTAGCATCCTGTGTTCAAATATGCATTACAGCAGCGGTTTTATAACTTTACAAAGGTCATGTTACAACAAAACAGAATGATCCTCTCATTAGTGGACTGTCTGTACATGTTTCTCCACGTTAGCCGAAGCTAACAACGAACCAGCATCCTCCGATTTACATTCAAACCTGGAGCTATGTGGTCTAATCGAATTACATATTTAATTTGTGACATTTTTTTCTTTAATCTTTTCTTGTCCTCTAAAGACATAACATATAAACATGTAATTGGTGACATTGAACATGAAAGTCTTCACTTACTTTCTCAATCGTTTTCCAATCCGTACTGCTCTTCTTTTGCTCCTTTCTCACAGTAGTGCATATAGCAAAAACCAGACCACTCATGGTGTGTTCGTCTGCAAAAACGATCCCTGATAGTCGACTTACGTTGTAGCTTTCTTGTTTGCATCACGTTTTTTATTCACAATTACTTTTTAATTTTTTGCTGCAATCATTTTTTTGCAGATATTTATTTTTGCTGCAATAACTTTTATGTTTACAGTTTCTTTTTATTTTTGCTGAGATTTGTTTGCATATATATATATATATATATATATATATATATATATATATATATATATATATATATATATATATATATATATATATATATATACACAGCTTCTTTTACGTTTGCTGTTACTTTTTTGTTGCGATGGCGGTTCTCAGCCAATGTTTATAGGAGGAGCAAACATGGTTAATGTCAGGGATGGTGGTGTAGGACCTAAATACAGGAGACAAGACATGGTAGCAGAAAGTAAAACATTTACTAAAAAACTCGAAATATAACAAAACCAGGAGAACAAACCAGTGACGTAACAGAACAAAGTAGAGCAGATGACCTGACAATGAGAAACTGAAAACCAGACACTTAAATACACTGAGGTTGATTAACTAAATGAAAACAGCTGTGGATGATTAAACCTGAAAATGGTGGGACTGACAGGGGGAAAACAAAACATTACAAAACTGAAGCATGGATCATGACAGTTAATATTGTCCTTTACTTTTATTTAGACCATATTTAAGAAATAATGTGAACTTCTTCTCGTCAATAAAATGTAATTAAAAAAGGAAATTGGTTATAATCAAGTGGAGTGATTGGAAAAATCACACTTTCAAATGAAGCAAGATGTTTTAGAACTATTCCATTTTTTTCATTTGAACATTTATAGGAAATAATTCATTCAGGTCAGTTTACACAACACATTTTGAACACTTTGAATTATTTTCCTGTTTTTACCAACCTCTATAAACATGAGGGCCACAGTTTTACTGGTTGCTGCATACGGATTTCTTACACTTGCTGCATGTATGTTGAGTTTTCCTGTCCAACTAGTTTCCGCTGACTGCAAGCTAAAATAATGAAAAGATCAGAAATGTTACTACCACTTCTCCCTTGTAAGGCATAAATGTTAGACAATTACTGCAACAGTCTCACACACTTACTTTAGACTTCTTAGATGCCGGCTCTGTAGGTTCTGCAGATGCCAGCATCAATCAGCATTCTCCTTCAAAGGTTTCTCTCATGATGGCTGCTGGTGTTTTGGTTCTGGTTGCATTGGCAGCTCATTTCTTGAGCAAGATCACTGAATTTACCAAATTTTTGAGATCCATGTTCCTTTACTTGCTATTTGGGGGGACTTGTTATGGCCCCTGAGCTGGGTGTAGATAGTCTGGTCCTGATGTTGGCTTCTGACAGAATACTCATCTTGGTTTTGATATTATTTTGTTCATCTTGATTTGCAGTGATAAGGAACCACAATGACAATTTTGTAGTGTTACATCCCTAACTTTCAGGTGGCATAGAGCATGAGAAAATAAGGCTTGGTTCCTGCATGAGTAATACTGTATGTGCAGGAATGTAAGAGCAGAGGATGTTGGGAGTTGAATTTTCAATAATGTTGCAACTTTGTGTGGGAGCAAAAGGGGCATAAGAGACTACCAGTAGCCCAGAAAGGAGGAAGACAGAGTGAAGAAACACATGACATTCACTTTCCACACTTGTTTTCAGGTCCAGAAAATGAGCCAAAGTCTGGGAATTTCAGGTAAAAAAAATGTGTTCTGATGAAAACTGAAAACTGGTTCTACAGACCCGAACATAAATCGGTAACACTTTATAATAAGATTCCTTAACAAGCTTTGTTAACACATTAATAAGCATTATTAACATTCTTATAAAGTGTTTGTAAGACATTTATTGGCGTAATAAGCCTAATAAGGCTTATTAAATTTCCAAGTTAACACATTTACAAGCATTATTAATGTGTTAATATGATGCTTATTGTTACATTTATTACCATCGTATACGTGGAACAAATAAGTATTAACAAGCTTAATAAGAATCATTAACAAAACTTGTTAACACATTAGTAAGCCTTATTAATGTGTACAGTTCTGGTAAGACATTTAATAGCATTATAGATGTCTCACATTGACTTATGTGTTAATAAGCTTAATAAGAACCTTTAATAAACTTAAGGATTAATTTACTGCATTAATAATGTGTTAAATGATAGCAAAGTATTTATTAGCATTATAGGTGTCTTGCAAATACCTGATAGTGTTAATGAGAATATTGACTACTCAGTCAGACCATTGTCTACTAAGATCATATTAGTAAACCGGTAGTAAGCTTAATAAATGTGTTAATAAACCTTGTTAACCATTTATTGATTGTTTTGCAGCACCTTATCTAAAGTGTGATCAAATCCATATTAGTAAACTAGTAGTAAGCGTTATAAATGTATTAATAAACTTTGTTAACCATTTATTGACTGTTTTGCAGCACCTTATCTAAAGTGTGATCAAATCCACATTAGTAAACTGGTAATAAGCTTAATAAATGTGTTAATAAACGTTATTAACCATTTATTGAATGTTTACCATAAACAAGCACAAAACATAAAACTTGTAAAATGATACTTTTTTATATACAATTGAAACAGAAATATATTTATAAACATTCTGTAACAATAAAAACATCTGCAAATGTTTAAAGATTTTGTAAAATCACTTTCAAGTTTTAAATAACATTTTCAACAAGTGAGAAAAACTTTCTGAACTCTGAGACTCTAAACAGATGTTTACAAACAACTTTTCAAAAAACAAACTTTTAAAGGCAACAATAACACATAAAACCACCAAAATATTCCTCATTTTTACATCAGTGATTCACTATTTTCCAGTAAGAGTTACAAAATGCGCAGATTTCCTTTATTTAGCGCCAGTTATTTCTGATCAGAATCAAGTCGAAGTACAAGAACTGTCAGAACACCGTTACCCACAATGCATTGTTTTGTAGTCATATAGACGGCTTGAAGTCAGTGCGGCGCCAGATTTGCAGCAGCAACCGCCTGGGTGGGCGCTTTCCCGCGATATTTTCATGATGATTGACAAGTAACGTAAGAGTCCAAAATACCCAACATGCACCGCAATCCAGGCGATCTTCTGCGCAGCGCCGCGTCCGCCTGCATGATCTCAAACACAGCTATTCTGACGACGGGTTCACACTCGACACGGAGCGGAGGAAGCTTTCATTCGGCGTCCATGTTAACCTACGGCGTGGTCCACTCCAGGCGTGGAGCGGCCCGGTCCTCCACGGAGGCCCGGGCCGTGCAGCGGATCGTTTCGACGTCTGGTCTATTTTGTGCGCGAGCCGCGAGTGATCCGGGTCAAATTTCGGCAGGAAGTTACATCAACATACATGGGAAAATCCGGTTTATTTTCAAAATATAACCAATATTTCACAATAAAACGCCGCGATTGACAATTGCAATCATGTTTTCGTGTCTAAACAGACTGTAGAGACGAAAATAATCTACACACACACATACCCGTGCACGCGAGCACAGACACACAAAACAATCGCGTGGATTAAACACCCTCATGGTGTCCTTGGAAGGATGCTTCAAAAAAAAAAAAAAAACTATCTGGCTAACAGAGTTTAGTAGTAAGCTTAATAAATGTATTAATAGTTTATTAATATGGATTTGATCACACTTTAGATAAGGTGCTGCAAAACATTTAATAAATGGTTAACAAGGTTTATTAACACATTTATTAAGCTTACTACCAGTATACTAATATGATCTTTGTAAACAATGGTCTGACTGAGTAGTCAATATTCTCATTAACACTATCAGGTATTTGCAAGACACCTATAATGCTAATAAATACTTTGCTATCATTTAACACATTATTAATGCAGTAAATTAATCCTTTAGTTTATTAAAGGTTCTTATTAAGCTTATTAACACATAAGTCAATGTGAGACATCTATAATGCTATTAAATGTCTTACCAGAACTGTACACATTAATAAGGCTTACTAATCTGTTAACAAGTTTTGTTAATGATTCTTATTAAGCTTGTTAACACTTATTTGTTCCATGTATACGATGGTAATAAATGTAACAATAAGCATCATATTAAAACATTAATAATGCTTGTAAATGTGTTAACTTGGGAATTTAATAAGCCTTATTAGGCTTATTACGCCAATAAATGTCTTACTAACACCTTATAAGAATGTTAATAATGCTTATTAATGTGTTAACAAAGCTTGTTAAGGAATCTTATTACAAAGTGTTACCCATAAATCTTCATGGAAGATTTGTCTGACACTTAGAATGCACACTTTAAGAGTTATTTGGTCAAAACCGTGTATAAAACTAAGAATAACAGAAAAACAATAGTAAAGAATATGGAATTGGGATGCAATCGGTGGTTTCTCAAGGCACTTTGAAATATTCTGAAGGTCGTTGAAGCTTGAGGGAGAGCAGACAATAAAAAGGAAGAGAAAGGGAGGTCAGCTGTGAGACTACAGTAAGGCACATTTGAAAGAGCCGTGATTATTTCGCTTAAGCAAACACAAGCGGTTTAGGGTATCATCTAATCCCTCGATTCCACAGGCAACTGAGTTCATTACTTCAGTGACATGTAAAGAAAAACTAGTGAAACTACTGATGACAACAATCGTTAATGACTGCAATGAAACAACGCTTATTAACTTTAGATTCTGTCAAAACTTTTGCATATTGTTTGCATGATTATCATAAAAGATTATATTAAAAATGTTGGAAGAGTAACACATTTAAACAAGTTTAATACGCATAATTTGAGTGTATGTTATATTATTAATAAGAACAATTGATACAGAAAATTTCTGAAATTTAAAAAGGGTCTTAATCTTCCAGATCCAGTAGGACTTTACCAGGTACTCAGAGAGGCTAAAAACGTAAAGTCTGAGTGAACCATATGTTTATCTCAATTGATAATGCAGCTATGGATATATGGTTAAAAGATCTCTGGTGTCTGTTGGAGTGGTGGTCATCAGATGTAAAGGATATTGTCAAGCTGAAGAAGGAGCCCTTTGAGACTTGTGGTTTATGAGACCCCCCAGGGGATCTGACAGGTTGCCAATACTGTCTACAGTGCAGAGGGTGAGCTGTTGACCTCAAATGAGGATGTGTTAAGAGGTGGAAGAAATACTTTGAAAATTTCCTGAATCCCATCAATACTAGTTTTTTCCTGAAGAAGCAGAGGCTGAAGACTCAACTGTGGGTCTGGCTCCATCACCCAAGCTTATCCTCTACCTCTGTGGCAAGGGATGATGGTTGGATTAGGTCTACCCTATGGATCTTGAGTCTGTAGATGTTGTGGGGTTGTTTTGTGTGATATGTCTTCTCAGCTTCACGTGGGGTCTGGGACATTGGTTTTGGAATCTATTTTCAAAAAGAAGGGCATAAAGAGTTTGTTCAAGGTCCAAGGGGAATCACTCGTCTCAGCTTTTTGGGAAAAATCTCCATTCGGGTACAGGAAAGTAGAATTTGGCCTATAATGGAAGTTTTGAAAAAACATACAGTCTTGTCCGTCAAACTGTTCTGTAGAGAGGATTTGAGAAAATTAGATCCAGGACCCTCTCATGAAGGGCCGTCCAGTTTCCAATCGGAGCAGGAGCTTGGTTTGTACTGTTGTTGTCACTTATTCTTTTAATCATACTGAAACACAGAATTTCTGGGTGCAGCCAAGAGCTAGAATGAATTTGGTTTGGAGACTGCAGGATCTCTTCTGTGCTTTTTGCTGATTCTGTTGACTTCATCAAACCAAGAGTTTCAGTTGTTCAATGCAACAGTTGAAAATGAAGTCGATTGATTGGAAGTGGGAGCCATGTTTCTTGACTGCAGTTAAGGTGAGTCAAGGGGGTTTCCTTGATAAGGGAGCTTCTGCCCCAAGTGGAAGAGTTCAAGTTGGAGTCTTGTTTATGAATAAAGGAAGGTTGCATGGAGCTTAGCACTCTCACCTCCCAGTGATAAGGCCTTAGTTCAAATCTTGGCTGGGACCGTTCTGTATGTTCTCCCTGCGCATCTGTGGGTTTTCTCCAGGCACTCCAGTTACCTCCCACAGTCCAAAAACATGCTTCATAGGTTGGTTGGTTCATCTGAATTGCCCCTAAATGTGTATGTGATTGTGTGAGTAGACTTGCACCAAGCTGACAACCTGTTCTGGTTGTACCCTGCCTTTGGCCAACTGTAGCTGGGTTGCCTCCAGCAGCCCCATGACCCTGAAAAGGATTTAGCGGGTTCGGACAATGGATAGATGGTGCATAAGACATTTGCAGATAGGTGTAGGGAGATGGAGCAATGTGGTGTGTTTTTTCATTTATTGTCATGAAAAAAGAGCTGAACCAAAAGACAAAGCTCTTGATTTACTGGTCAGTCTGGGATCCCATGATCATAAGTCTTGGGTCATGACCAAAAGGATAATATTCCAGATTCAAATAACTACAATAAGATTCCTCTACAGTGTAGCTGAGCAGTATGAGGAGCTTGATCATCCAGAATGAACTCAAAGATTACCCCCTGCATTTTCAGGATGCCTCCTGAACACCTCACTAGAGAAGTATTCTGGACAAACTTGACTGGGAGGAGGCCACAGATACAACTGGCAGGATAGACTACATCTCCTGGTTGGTCTAGCAGCATCTTGGGGTTGCTGCAGCAAAGCTGGCCTGGGTATCATAAACTGCCTCCAGCCTATAGCCCCAGATAAGCAGAAGCAGAAAGATGTTCCAATGAATGGATAGATCTCACATTTCTAACTCAACATGTGTTTGGGACACAAATTCAGTAAAGTGGTAAAATCTTTGGCTAAAATGTGCTTGAATTTTGGCAGACTGAGTTTGCGTCTGTGGAGCACCATATGGGTAAATTTGTTTTCATTTCCCCACTGCTTGTCCAAAGTTTGTTTCTCTAAATCTACAACTACGAACCAAATATGAACTTCTTTAAGGGTTCTATTTAAAAACTTTCCCTCTAGAAATTTTAAATGTCCATTTAAATAAGATTTATTTTGTCCTTAACTTCAAACTGATAAACTTTATGTCTTTAATCAATGATCCGTTTTAAGATGAAAGTGGGTGGAATTAGCGGTGATAAGAAACTCTGAAAAGACTAACTTTACACATCTATTCACTTAAATAGTAATAAAACTAGCTTAGCTGGAACTAAATGCACAGAAATGGGAAAGTAGTAAAATGTGTAAGTAGTGACCTTTTTTTTGCTTCTTGCCACAACTTTTAACCTCGTAGAGTTCATACCCTTTGGTTGTGCTCATGCTGAGGGAAGAAAATCTTCCCTCAAGGATGCAGCTTGAACCATGTGGAATAAAGTGGATGCTTTGTGTGCAAATATAGATTACATAGATGTTACACTGAGCAAGGCAAGAGATGCTGACTTTGATGATAACTGAATGTGAAGAGAGGGAGAAAAAAGACAGAATCAATCTATAGTACCAAAGAGATGCTGACATGAACACAAAATAAAGGACAAGAACATCAAGGAAATGGAAAACTTTAAGAACTGTGACAAGACTGTCGTTTATTTCTAATATTCTAAACTTAATTTGCACAGTGTGTCACAGGTATCGTCGTAATTGATGTTGAAGAAAGCTGCAATCTGATTTTGATTGACACCAGTGTAAGACTGAGTATGCCAGACTTGGTTCTTCTGAATATATGCATGCTTTACTACCAAAACACATTTATGCTTATTAGCTTTATGAAGCATAAGAGAAACAACATACGAACAGTTATTAAGATATTATTGCTTTATTATAACAATAAAGCGTTCCGTTCCAAGATAATCATAGGATAAAAACATGCTAACAAGACAACTAAACTCTTTAAATTAATTCAAATTACTAAATCCGTTGAATTCTTCGTCCTGTGTCACTTTGGAGCAATTTCGCTGAACCTGGCATAAGACTTAAGTGAGTATAAGTCACGCCCCTGCAAAAAAAAAACCCAAAAAAGCAACCTAAACAAAAAAAATATGGTAAATCTTTCTCTCAAGACATCAAAATCTCAAATACATTAAGCAACTACACAGCAAAAAAAAAAAAAAAAGAAAAAAAACACAGTTCTCTTTGTGCTTGTGGATGAAATAGTGACAGATTTTTCACTGTTATTTCATCTCTAATGTCTAAACAAAGACACCATGGCTTTGTGTATAGGCAAGAGTGTTTTATGCCCTTTCTAGTCCTAAAGACGAGGAAACTTTGCTTGGAAACTTCAAAATTGTTTCATGTGTAAGTAACCCCATGGGGGCAATGGGAAATTCTTAACATAGGACACACATGGTACTAAACAATGTGTAAAATTCCAATTTGTGCAACAAAAAGCATCCAGGTGACTGAGCAGAAGAAAATGTGTCTCATAGTAGTAATGTAGATACAACTTCAATAACTTCCTCCAGTCACACCCGTGAATGGTGGGGTTGTTACCATCGAACCTTATTATAACCATCATTTTGTCCTTGCCAGCATGCACACAGCTCTGGGAAGGTTCATACATTTTTATTAACCAGAATCATTTGTAATATGATGGGACCAGCCAACACATACAAAGATCCCACCATTGGGAGCCATGGACTGGCTGATGGATAGCCTACTCACCGTGCAGTCATGTAAAAACCATCAGCGCCTCATCTATTTTAGTATTGCTTCTTTGTCGCAAAGCAACTTTAAAACCTGGAAGAATATCGCACTAAGCTTAGATATAGAGCAGTTGTAAAGATATTTATATGACTGTACTGGAGATATAGTAGAGGTGGAAAGAATGTAACTGAAAATGATCATATTTACCTTAATGAAATCATGAATTTTAGACTTTAAAAGAGGGCACATTAAAAGTATTGTTAAAAACTTGATTTTCTCATTCAAACAAGATGGCAGGTAATACAGAGACTGTTGTGCCATGACTTGACTAAGAGGTTCCTGGAGGACGCACAAACAGGTTTTGCTTAAATATTCCTTTTTAATCAAAAGTATAGGGGCAACTGCCTTTCTATCACTAAATGCTTTATTGAAATGAAAACACTGAAATTTCCCATTTAAAAAACGCTATTATGCCACCTGATTTGCGTAAACCAAATCTGCTTTAAATCATTTGCTATATAAAGGTGAAAATTTGTTTTCCTCTTCCTGCAGAATCAAAGAGGACTCAATTCCTCCCTTATTTCATTTTGCAGGAAACTGTAAAAATTTGGTGGCAACTGCCACTCAACTTGCTGCCTAATGAGAACTTGTAAATGAGGCACTAATGGCTCCCTGTAGTACCCAGTTTAATATGCGTGCATTTCATAGGAAAACTCGCCCACACAGACAGACACACAGGCATTAATGTAACTGTGTTAGTCAAAAACATTTTTGACATATTAGTTATCTTTTTGAGTGTGATTTATTATCATTCCTAGAGCTTTTTTTTGGCTTTGGTATATGAAGTTTATCATCTAGTTTAAAAATAAAACAACATTTTAAAGCAAAAGTCGATGATTCATCTGAATTCTCTACAAGAACTGTAAGCAGAGTTTGTGTTTCCTTTTATGCCCCTGTGGCAATGGGCCTGATTAATGCTTTTCCACTCAGTTATTATAGGGTCTGTACTGATACTTGTGTCCATACAGAGTACAACAGTAGTTAAAGTTTAATTATTGGAGGTTTTAACACCTTGGCCTCAGACCCCAAAGGTTGAGGATTCATCTAAAATTTCAGTGGTTTAAAGTTAAGCTGACTAACAATTTATGTCACTTACTTGGATATTTTTGTTCTTAAATCCAATAAAAATTAGTTGCAATTTCATATAAACTCCTAAAGCAAGGTTTTGAAACTGAAGCTGACCTCTCCTGGAGCTTCTAAATTCTAAATTCCTGTGATGTCGCCTAAGATCTAGTCAGACATTGTGTAGTCAGTTTGTCAAAAAAAAAATCTTGTAAAATTTTTTGACATTTCACCAGATTTTCATCGTCTTTTCTACTTTTATGAGGGATTTGCCCCACTATCTTATTAGGACCCCACTTTGCATGAAATCCATTCCTCTCATTCTCATATATCTAATCAGAGCTTGACAGAGTGGGAAGGGGAAGAGTGCAAAAGAATTAAATCTAATTCATTAAAGTCACTGACCCAGGTAGAATTAACCAGTGGCCCGGAGTAGCTAAGTATGCGTGAACCTTCAAATATTAGCAAGGTGCTCAGTGCTCTCTAAAAGTGCCATAAGGGGAAAAGGTTGAGACTGTTCTACACTATTCCGGCTCATGAATCAGAATAATACGTTTTATCCTTTTAGCATGACTTGTTTTGCATCCATAGAATCTTGAAAGTTGGAAGTGTCTGTGATATTTTACAATAAATGACTAAATGTCAAAGATGAAACACGGATGACAAACAATCAAGAATGGATTGCTAGTCAAGGGTTAAATACAATTTCAAATTGAATGACTCATGAGACTATCAAACAAATTTATGCAAATTGGAACCAAAGATATACAAATGAATGACGTATAACTCTGATTAGGATAAAAAAAATGTAAAAAGGGTTTCTACTTCAAGGAAAGGATACGTTTCCTGGAAAGCAAGAAGCTACAAAAGTTCCTAGCTAAGGAAGCTGGCTGTTCACAGAGTGCTCTGTCTAAGCAGATCAACAGAAAGTCTAATGGAAAGGCAAAATGTGGCAGGAGAAGACGCTCTAGCAAAAGAGCTGACTGTAGATGACTGTCATCAAAAGGACAAGACAGATATCCAGAGAGAGGGGGATGAGGTGGAGGAACAAGTTCAAAAACCACCAGGACATGTCTCAACTGGGTCAAGAAGAAGAAGGACTAGACTGTTGGACAGTGGTCCAAGGTCCTGTTTTCACATGAAAATAAAGTGTGACTTTAATTTAGGAATCAAGGTCCAGTGGCTTCAATGTCCAGCGCTGGTGTTGGTAAACTGCTTTCTTGAATCCAAAATAAATGCAACAGTCGAGCAGAATGCTTTTGAGGACTTCATGATTCCTTCTTCTGAGGATCTTGATGGAGATGCAGATTTAATTCTCCAGCAAAACCATACTATTGAGGTACTGAAGACGGATCTAATTTGAAAATGTTTTATTTTGATTGATTTGATGTGATCATAATCTCTGTCTTTATTTTTTTAGTTTTTTTTTGTTGCAAATATTAAGAAGTAAATGGTGATTTCTCCATAGTATTCTAATTTTCTGAAATCCCGCTTTTGTGAGATTTATGAGCTGGAACTAAATTTATCTAAAAATAAACAAGTAAATATCTAAAATCAATGAAACAGTGGCCCTTGAAATATAGTCTATGACATGTTTTGAATGAAGTGATGGAAATTGGTACATTTTTCTATGATATTTTACCCTTTTGGAAAGGGGTTTGTACTTATTTCTCGGCTGGACAGAAAAATCCAGCCATTTAAAATTTTAAAAGGGTGCTTCAGAAATGATAACGCTTTTATCTTAGATCTAGTCTCCTTGCACTGCTCCATCTGTGTGTTAATTGATGACCTTGGTGTGTCTTTCTTCTTTGCCAGTGGATGATCAATGTAATCGGCAAGATCATTATTACCAAGATCAGTAGCACTTCCACTCCTATTCTCTGCTATTCATCACATCAAGGCTTAATTGGATTGCTAATTGATGTGAAGAAACCCATGTAATTGCACTAAAAGCCACTTTCTGCAAGCCTGCCATGGAGGGGAGAGGAGGAGGAGGTGGGGGGGGGCTGCATTCAAGCTGAGACAGAGTCTAACTAACCTGAGACCATCACCCTGTGAACACGCTTTAAAAGACTCAAACTCTTTATAGCGTAACACAAGCATAGAATAAAAGGCAAGGGGAATATTTATAAAACCATCAATTTAACTTGTTGACACCAAACACTAATATGTAATTGCTGTCCTGTATAACTGAAGGGGACAAAAAAAAAAAAAAAGTCTCCAACCTCGGAGACATAAATATCAAAAGACTCTGCATTGTAGCCTGTGAGAATTACATCAGCTAAGTGATGGCATGCAGTTTAAATTAACATGGTCGATCAACCACGTAATGGACCACAATGAGACGCCATTCAGACTGGAACGAAAGGATCCTTGATGTGGCAGCCAGATAAAACAGAAATCTAATCTCAATTAGGAACAAGCCCTCTTCATTAAAGTCATTACTGTGTTCTCATGGCTCCACTGGGACCACTACCTACAGTGCAGAACTTTTTTTTTGTTTTTTTTTCAATACTTTCTTGTGCCCCTGTGGGTCAGAAGTACAATGTGAAGTGTTGGTGCCAATCACTAGAGCACACAGTTATAACCCTTAGTTTCATTTTCCCAGTTTTAGCTTTAAATGTACGTGATTTATTTTGATTCCACACATTTGGAGCTTTTTATACCTTTCATCCGGACAAAGGAACAATAATACTAATATAATATGATACTATAAATACAGAAATATTCTGTCAGTGTCTCCAACAACACAAGTTCTTTGATTTTAGCTAAAAACAGCATAATCAAAATTAAAAGACCACTGGAAACACGTTTTAGATCTAAAAAATTAAAATAATTTTATAAAATAAAAATTACAAAAGTGGGGGTTTGAAGAGGTACGACATTCCCTTGGAAAATTACGGTATTTGTCATCCCAAAATGATGTGAATCCGTCATCATGATCTTTCTGCATGTGCTTGTTGAGAATCACGGTTTATAGAAGCTAAGGATCTTGTAGGACTGTCTTTAGCCACACTGGTGTTGTATCACGTTGTCTTCAAACACAACTTTTATGACTGGGAGAGGGGAGTAAGACTCAGAAATACTGCTTCTTTAGGTAAGGAAGATCAGTGACAAGGAGGAAGTTAAATGTTAAGAAGACAGAACAGCTAATGTGCTATAAATGCTCAGATTTCCTCACTTGGTTCATTGTAATGCTACTTTTTTGGTGTGTTTCACTCATTGAGTGCAAAGATTTTACATTTTTATTACTTCTCATATTATGTTCCATAAATGCATCACAACCGTGTGCAGTTGCAGTGATTGAGGTCTATTAACTTAAGTTACAAAACAATCAATTTGTACCATTGCTGTTAAACTTCCTCTTTAGAAAGACTGAATGCATGTTTTGTACCACACACTGTGTTACCAGATATGTTTGAGGGCCAGTATGACTCCTTTTTCATGGTCTTAGATTTTGCTATGGAATTTGAAAATTCTTCAAGCATTCTTTCGGTTGCCTTGGCAGGCAGGTCATTTCAGGATCCACGTTTTCTTTTTTTTTTTTTTCTTCTTCTTCTCAGAAGCAACAGCAGCTTTGAAATGTGTGCAGAATTAGCAGTAGCTTTTAAAAAATGCATTGATGCTCACAGAAAATAGGTCATTTTAAAGTTAACACACATTGTTCTAACATGCATGATCTTTAACGATATCTGAGATTATATTCAAATGCCAGTAATTTTAGTGAAAAAAAATGATTGAAAAATCTCAGTACAGTCATTAAACTTTGAACAGTTATGTTTTATAGCTTAAGCTGAACTGATAGCTTGTGAAATGCCAACTGCTTTTTAACATGATGCTCCATTTCAGGCTTTCTTTTTTTTTTTTTGTATTTTTCAGTACATTTTGTGACCAAATTGTGGTGAATAATGAAGATTTTCCTTTATAACCCCCTACCAGTTTAACCACAGTGAGCTTTTATGAAGGGATGTCTGACAATTGTCGATCTCATGTCTGTGCACTTACCATGAAACTGAAAGTCAATTCTCCTCTTTATTCTCTAAACATCCATCTATTAATATGCTCCGATGACAAACGTTTAGGCTTCACTCTTGAAGAAGGCACTACAGTCTTCTTCTTTTCCTTTTGGCTTTTCTCTTCAGGGGTCGCCACATCGAATCAGTTTCCTCCATCTAAGCCTGTCTTCAGCATCCTCTACTATAACATCCGCCACCTTGATACGATAAAAAAATGTTTTTTAATGTTTTAAAAGTCCTCCATGACATTTTTTTTAATTCAAAAAACATTCCCAGTAGTGTTTTAATTATGATTTTGAAGATTTTAACCAAAATCCCACTACCTAAATGTCTTAAAAAGCCACTTTTCATGTTGATATGAAGCCTCCGTTTCCAAAATATCCTCTGAGGGGGCGTGGCTTTTGGAGCTAGCGTAAATCTTCACCGCTGCTATATAAAAACTTCAATCAGTATCGGTAATGTCCAGCCGTATCGTTTTGAGCCGGATGGCAGCTCGGACAAGGAAGTGAAGAGCTTCATGGACTGAACTTTCTCCGAAAGCCTGATTCTTTCTCCTTCCAGTTCACCAAAAACTCTTTTAGCTAATTCTCCAATGTTTATTGATGTTGCTGCCGTCAAATGAGCCACTGTTCGCCTTTCCATGGTCACATCAAGAAGCTTACCGGAGTCTGGTTTTTCCAGCGTTCTCAGCCCTGCTACCATAAATATTATATGAAACTCACAAAATATCCAGTGACGGCTGATTTGACCACAGAAATGTGAACCGCAGCTCATTTGACTGCAGCCAATAGGAAGATACCATCTTCTGTTCTCCGGTACCTGAGCTAGACACGCTAGCCGGGCCTGATGAGGGGTTTTGCACATGTGCAGCAGAGCTGTTGTGACGTAAAGAAGGCTCATTAATTCAAACAGAACCTGTCTGCAACAGTTTGATTGACAGAGATTTAAAAGGACAAATACTGGGAAATACAAAAACAAACTGATTTCTTATTACATTTGCTCTCTTTCATAAGAAAAATGTTAAAAACTCAAAAAACAGGATTTTCATTGGAGGGGACTTTAAGATCCAATAATGTGATCATGTTTTACCACCAACTGCTTGTCAGTGTGAAAAGACAGGGGGGGGGTACGCATTCACTATAAAAGACTCATTCATTATTACTTAGTGGAACCACTCATCCTTTCTTTTATCTTGTCCTTCTCTCTCTATTCGCCTCCCCCTCACTTGTTTTCCCTCTTTCTCTCGTGTCGCCCTTTTTCGGTCAGCCTCTTTCTAATTTGATAAAGTCAGAGAATAGTTTGTGGTGTATTTATCTGATTCCCACCTACTAAGTAGCAACGGCTCTGTGACCCTTTGATCATTTGTCTTTGTATGCCATAGTCCTAAGGTCTTTGAAGGTAGATGGGATAGAAAAGCAACTTTCAACTACTGACAATCCATTGGCTCTGGCTGTGCGACTCGGCCTAGTTCAAGCACATGCCTCTCGGGGAAAAGAGCTGCCTCTGTCCATGTATAATGTAGCTGGCAACAATAACTCAGGGTGTGTGAGGCAGATAGAAGGCAAGCAGAGCGCTTATTATTCGGGAAGACGATGTCTTCAGGTCAAGTGTTGCAGTTTGATGTAAGTATTAAGGCCCAGTTGGATTTAGTAATTCTTCAATGGTATCACATGGTTCACATTTATGTATTTATTTACATTTTAAGCCTCTCCTTCTCTTCCTATCAGACCCAACATCACCAAGAGAACAGAGGGTTACACCTGTGATTAATATGTTATAAGGTTTTTAAGATGGATCTTGTGTCTTAGATTAATCACTTCATCAGATCAATGCAAAAAGGGGGTGAATTATTCATTCAGTATTACAATAAGCTTTACTACCAACTCTCAGCTGCACACATTATGCAAATCTGACATCATCTTTTGAGTCAAAGTATATGCGTACCGAAAAAAATGTGTGTCAAATCACTATTCCGGTTGCTGCGAGTCTGCAACAGTGAAGACAAAAAAATGTATATAAATATTGAATTCATTCGGCTTCTCTTTCAATAGTCTTCTTATCATGCAACTGCTACACTTCCCCAGGTGAACTGAGTGCCACAATGCAGAATAAGAGGGGAATAGAACTTATTCTTTATTTTGTTCTTTTCCAAAGGCACATTGTATGCGACACAAAAGGGGCGAACTGCACCATTTACAAATCAGTTAAGCCTTGAGGGAAATCTGCCTGTGGATGACACTGAAGTTAAAAGTGCACAGACTATATTGCTCTGCGGATCTGAGCAGCTTTTCCTCTGCTTTATTTTGACAGACAGCAAAAGCCTGATTTGAATGCTATCACTTCATTAAAGAGGTGTTATCAGCTTGCTATGAGATATAGCAAACAAGTGCACCACTTCTCCTTTTATTGGTCACACCTATTATTAGCTGAAGGTAAATGCTGATAACATTCCACACACTCTAAATTAATATTATCAGTCCGTTTCACAGCCATCATCCATTGTTATTGCCCTCAAAATGAACGCTTCAGATAAGCATTGACAAGCAATGGGGAAAGTTGTTTACAACAGCAGCACAGGATTGCATCCGTCTGCAAATATCCAGATTAGTTTTACATGGAAGCGGTTAATCTAAAATAACTTGTTGATATTAAACCATCATTTTAGACCTATTTCAGAGATAAAAAATGTGTTATTTCAGGTAAATTCAATGTAAATTATTTAACTACAGTATTTTTGGACTTTAGGTTGCTCTGACAAAGTCAAGGCCCGGGGGCCAGGTCCAGCACTCCGGGTACCCAGCCCTCCAGATCATTTTATTTTATTGTTACTAATGGCCCAATGTTATCTTGCACTTATTTCTAACTTTTATAATTTTGACAAAATAAATTTTTATGGAGAGCTTCTCTGTTTCTTGCTACGCAGCAGACGCTCTGCGATTGCTGTGACGCCATCCTAAAAGCTATCTCGCAGTTCCTTAACAGAATTTTCTTCAAAACAACGCCATGACACCCCAAGGAGGTGTACGACATTTTAACTTCACAGCCGTATCAGTAACAGTATTAGAGCATACCTCTGCCATACCAAAGCAGAAAGTAAAAAGTGCCGTACCTGACATTAATTTATATTTAGGACATTCAATAATTTTAGGCCTTCACTGAAGGCTTCGCTGACCCTGAGGTTACGCCACTGGCTTGACCCCAGTCTGAATACGGACCAAACGTGAGGTTCAGGACTCAATCCTGACAATATTAAGAGAACTTGGGACCAAACAATTTTTCCAGTCCGAGTACACCTCAAGTCACACTTTTGGTAGAAGGTGCAACGCTTCTGAAGAAATCCACCAAGCTAATGCTGTGTTCACACAAACGTGTCAAATTGGCGTCTGATGCTTCCTTTTTAAGAGACTTCAGATTTGATGCTCAATGCTTGTCCAAAAGTGAGTTTATAAACTAGACGTTGCATGTGGAAGAAGCCACCATCAAGTTTATGGCATCACTGCTACTGCTATGGAAACATGTATATCGTATTTACAATGGATGGAGGACATGGATAATGTTGAGAGATCAGGTTTGTTCATTTTGAAGAGTTCAGTAGTTATGTACAAGAGAGCATTCAGTTTACCTTTTACTGCAGGAGCTGCATCAAAATGATTGTAGTTTCAGCGATACTTTTGGTCTCTGATGACTTCCTGTCCCGCATTAGTCAGAGGAAGGAAAAAATAAAAAACATGAATAGTAATGTCTCAATGCAATTAAGAAAAGTATAGAGGAGAACCATCATATTCTCCACCATGTTTGTTTTGGACGACACTTCCTCTTCTGCATTGCTATCAGTAGGAAAAACTGATACATACCCCTACAGTGCCCTCTAGTGGTTGTTAGTGGGAAATAACTGGTAAAAGGAAACTTGTTAATGGGAAAATAACAAATAAATAAGCCATTATCTATTTTTTTTTTAAAGGATAAGTCACACCCCTGGATTATCTATGAAAAAAATCAGAACTCCGTCTTCAAAATACATGGTACATTAAATTCATTAAAGAGTAAGAAAACAGTTTAGAACAGCACCACATTCCTGCTGTCCCATTTTTCTATATAAAAAAGAACTATTTAAAGACTATAAACACTTACTGTGGCAAACTCCTATTTAGAAAGCTGGCATTACAGTTGGCACTATTTTTCTGCAATACACAAACTCTATTTATTTAAATACAGCCAAGAAGACAAAAACTACAGAGAGTGCAAACACAAAGCCAGTTTAGTAGTGCATGGATTTCATTTTGTGCTACCATTTTATTCTCTGTCAGCTATCAGTTCTGCCTACTAAGCTCTTTTGAGACGATAGAGCTTGCAATACAGCTTTTGTTGTGTTCCAATGGCAAACTCAAATTTGATTAAATTCCTTTCACGGGCTGACAAAAGGACGTTTTTCAGTGCGGAATACTTATGATCCCATGGCATAATCTTTATGGGTCAAAGTCCCGTATGGTATCCTTGAATATAGGTTTTACTTTCGTGTTTGAAATGTAAACGTGGCAGTTTCATATTTCCATGACAATGAAACATTTTGTTTTGTGCAGAATTGCAATACTGCACACTATCAGGATTGCTTTGTCGTTGCATCTTATTCAGCTATTTGTGTGCGACTTTCCCTTTTATGCTCACATCTTTTCTCATCTCACCAGAAATTGCTTGAAAACACAACATATGGTTTAACTTCCGACATACTTTTATAATTTTTTAAAGTGCATTCTGCAACAGCTGAGATGAGAATCTTTGTGCCGTCAAGCAAAAAGAAATAAAAAAGTAATTTGAAGTTTGGCTGCTTTTTTTTTTACTGTAATATTTTAGCTATTCTCTTACTACAGTGAGTATAATGCGTAATATTTCATACCCTCTTTCCACCCTTGCATTTTAACTCAACTGTAACAGTAGCCAAGGCAATAATGATAGCACATAATTAGGGTCTCATATGCCTTAGCTTCCTCCATAATTGCAGTCTCGAAACTCGAAATCTCCATTTGAATGTTCCTCAATATGAGAGAAACTCATTAATTGTAGACAATAAGGATTAAAGCTATGCAAAGCTTAACTGAAATGTGGGAGCTAAAAGTGAATGAGGTTTTCTGTTTGCCGTGGCGGAGACATCCCCATCAGCTCCTCCTTCTTGCAGTCAATTGTGAGAAGAGCTTTGTGTTTGAATGCAGATGACTTTTTGCACAGAACAGAACATGCTCAGAGACTTTCATTTAACATTTTAAGTCTAATTTTGTGACCCTTTGTGTTTTTTTCTTCTTTAAATTTGCAAAATACCTTTTTGACATTAGTACATGTGTTATTGTGTAACATGGGAGCAGTGTCCAATAGACCTAAAATACAATGAAAGTAATATGACAACATGTTTGCAACCAAACATGTCACAAGAGCATAGATCATAGTAAACAGGGGTTGTACTTCTACAAAGATAAATATCATCAGTACCCTGCAGTGTCCCAGAGGACAAAACATTTCTTATACCAAGTTTTTCCTTTGGATCATTTGTCAAATTAAAGAAGTAGGGTGCTGCGGCAACATTGGCTGTAGAGTAAAATGGGTGAAAAATTAATCAGCGAAAACTCTATTACTGTGACAGGAATTAATATAGGAAGAGGTGGTGGCATGATGAATGGATTAATGAAAGGTGGACAAAAAGAGGACAAAAGCTGTAAAGGAAAAAAAAAAAAACATTACCAAGTCTACCTAAGGCAAACTAGTCAGCAAATCTCAGCGAGTGTCGCCATCTTCCCTCAGGAGCTACTCCTTCTTCATTCATTTACAGCTGTCAGCAGGAGCTCCAGCAGATAAACAACTGCAACTATACTGTCAGAGGCTGATGCCACTGCCAGAGCATCACTTAATGATTATAAAATGCACGATCAATTAAGCCACACTTTATTGGCTGAAGGTACACAGTGTGAACAAAGGGACTCATTATCCCTTCACCTGCTCAGGAAGAGCAGAAACCAATTCCTTTTCTTTCAAATTTACATTCGGTAGCATGAAAAGTTCCATATAATAAAGAACGTGTTTACAAATGAGATGTGATTTAGTGTGACGGGACCCCTTATTTAAAAAAATCACACCAAAAAAAAAAAAAAAAGAAAAAAAAATAGATTAAAAAAAAGGAGAAGGAAAGAAAAGCAACTTCAATGAGTTAGGCAATCCACATAAGGCTTGAGTCAATTCATATATCATTTTTTGAAATAAATATATATACAGTGTACATTTTTAAAAATGTTTTTAATGCATCCTGCAGCAGTTTCACACACTTACCAAATGCACTCAATATTTTTTACACCATGATATCAAAAGGAGAACTGAAACAGAGTTTTAAAAATAAATTGAAGATGAAATTTAAGGCCTTGTCTAGAGTTGTGGGAAAAAAAATGATTTTTTCATAAAGTAAAGGGTGAAAATGTGTGTAAATTTACTATGAATTATCATGGCA
>NC_050516.1:24467704-24469742 GCF_002922805.2 Oryzias melastigma
AAAAAAAAAAAAAAAAAAAAAAAAAAAAACTGCGATCAATTTTAGAGATATCCAGCCCTAAAATGAAGACGTTCATGGATCTATTTGTCTGCATGTGGATGCTTGTGGCGGGGTTCTTCTTGAAGCGAGCCAAGAAATACTCAGAAATAAGATGAGCCAGGTCTTAAATATATAACGGGATTTTATTGTTCCCCAGAAAAGAAACAGAGTTCAAAACACTTTTTGGAAGAGCTTGTTGCCACCACTGCAACCATGACTGCTCTCCCTCAAACTGAAAAGTTCTCCCCTTATAAAGGCTTAGCCCCTCCCACAGGCCAAGTAACCAAACATTTCTTTAACAGAAAATTCAGCCTTATACCTGGAAAAAAAATAACCTAAAATGAAGAAATGATTAATCGTGGCTTTAACAGAAACAAGTTTGAAACCAAAAGCATTATGACAGAAGTAAAAAGAAAAAAAAAAACTTACAATTCTGACAGGTGACATCACTTCCTGTTTCCTATATGTATGATGATGTGTACAATGCTCTGGTTTTAATGTTTGTGGTGGGAAGCCTGGATGGTAAGTAACACTCTATTTAAAACTAAGTGTGCACCCTTTGAGTTAAATAAAATGTGGCTGTGGTGAAAGTGACTGATTCATGTGCCTGGATGTATGTAAATGTCTGGTGTAAACTATAAACTAATTGACTGAGAAATGACAGGATAGAAGGAGGAAAAAAAAAAACAATTCAAGTCTTCAGGCACTGTCCTGCAACCTGTGACGCTGCTTCGTCAAAATGCTTTAGAATTGTAGTGGAGAAGGTAGACTTTGGTCCGCCTGTGGCAGCTCCTGCATCATAAACCCGAGCTTTTTAAAACTCTGGCTACTACGGCTTCTCCCTACCCCTACACTCAGTCCTCGAAAAGGAGAGTTATGGAAGAATAGTGTCTTAGAATTCGGACATGACATCGTTAACAGTTGCCAGTCAACTATGTTAGTGCGGAGCTCCTAGCGCTCGGAAATACATAACAATATCAGTTTTAAAGCTATTTTGGACACCTCGTTCCCTTCAAAAACCCCTTCAAGTGGAGGGTAAGGAAGAAACCAGAGGGATAGGGGAAGAATTTGGATTCACCCTGACACCCACAAGGGCAATTTAGAGACACTAATTAACCTATGAAGCATGTTTATCATAAGAGGATGTCCTACCGTCTCCACATAGAAAGGACCTCGATAGTGTTCGAATTTGGGCATTCTCGCTGTGAGGAAAGAGTGCTAACCACCACACCACTATACAGCCCAATTGTATAGATGACAAGCTATTTTGCAAATATCAGATTGAAAAAATCCTACTATTTACAAAAGTAGATGGGAGTTTTGTATCAGCTTTTTTTTCTCTTTGTAATAACAAAATGTGTGGCATCTTAAAACCAAAATCTTGTTTTTTGTGGGAACTGGAAAAAAACAAACAAAAAAAACAAGCACAAACCACAATCAGACTCAAAAGCCAGAGCAGAGGCAAACAAATGTTTGTTTGTTTGCTTGGTTTTTAACTTTTTTGTGAAAGAACGAACACAGCTCGGACCTTGAAGATGTCTGCTTCAGTGTTCTTGGATAAGCCACATTGTCGCTGCTCAGTCCTGTACAAAAGCACAAAAGCTTCAAGCACACCTTTGTTGCACATACTGAAGCTGCCTACACTGTTCCTGAACAAATTACTTTATTTTCCCTAACAGAACACGATACACTCACATTGTACACCTCCAATTCAAGATCTTAAAATGTTATTCTTTGGATTGTGTAAAGAGAGCAGAGACACCTCCAGACTGTGGTGATATTGTAAACGCCTGTTTTACCATGTACTGAAGAGTGTATTCAAAGGAGGGATTGAAGGATTTTCCATCCCATGATATGATTTGTGTGTGTGCTACTTGTCAAATATACTATAGGAAAAGGAATATTTCAAGATAAAATCATCATCAATAATAGAAACATGGAGCATTTGCATTATGATGTGTTCCCAAGTAGTTTAATAGTTGATTGTCTTCTGGCCCAG
>NC_050516.1:24469831-24499801 GCF_002922805.2 Oryzias melastigma
TGGAGTTGTATCATCTTGAAAGTTTGTATTTAGTTTTACCTTACCAATATTAATCTAAAAGTGAAAATAACCCACATGGTAGGTTAACTTTTTTATAGTAATTATGCATATTTTCAGGGTTGTAAAATCTCTAACTACACACCGTATGCACTTTTCTCAAACAGGCATTAACGTTTTCACACTTTTCTTTCTTGTTTAAACACTTAAGGTTCAAACCTTTGTAGAAAAATAAAGATTATAACTGAACTATTCTAGGCTATTCTGTACAGAACAGATGACATTGATTGACACGGTCTATAACCAATCAGGATGCAGAATGAGTTGGTCAAATCACAATAATGTCCAACTAATGGTAGGAAAGAAACTTAAAAAAAAAAAAACAGATAAAATTGTGTTATATTCTGAAATGGCAAATACTCGTGTCCATGTCAACCTCAGTGAATAACTGCTTTATATCTGCAGGTTCCTGCCCCTTTTCTCCTGCAGAGTCGCTTTGAACTAAGAAATGTTAAGTGAACGTATTTTGCAACGGTCTGACTTAAGGGTAAAGTTTTATGAGAAACCCACAACCTACACTTGATTTCTAAAGAATGAGCAATGCATCACAGTCATGATAGGGTTTTGTGCAGCTGGGGGTATTTCTCTCTCTTTCTAAGCCATTGATCTTTCTCTAGGATTTTACAAGTAGTAGAAAAAGGAAGACAGTGCTGCCACAAAAGAAAAATAAATGCTGATACCCATGAGAAAAAAAGCTGAGTTAACTCTAAGCATTTTTATTTAAATGCTAATTAAAACTTAAATAACATACATGCTAAAAAAACAAATGTAGTACTGAATTTAATGTGATATTGGTGAAATTTTGCCTATTTTTTTCTGTTGCGAAGACTAAAAATTGGGTTGTTTAAATGATATAACTGTGGCAACTGGTGAATAATAAGGGTACACAGAGTTATCTTAGATCACTTTACAGATAATTTAAGGGGCCATACCATGGTTTTCTTAAGCCTTTCAGAGTAAACTATTTCCATATATATGATCATATATTACCTTTGAAACAAAAAAAAATATTTAATATGAGTCATCTTCGTGGACCATTTTAATACAGGGAAGTAAAATGACTCGATCTCTGAGGCTCCGCCTTTCGCTCCTTGTTGGTCCTGCCCATTTCACGACGTCATCCTTGAGCCTGACCATAGACAGTCAATGAGCCTCCTCGAGCCTCCTCAGCATGACCAAACTTTGCAAACAAACCATGTGACTAAAGATCTCTTAAGTCATTGGCTGGCGGCTATGGGGGCGGGTCAAAACAGAAGAGAAAGATGGAAAGACAAAGATTTGTGGTCTGAAAAAGCCAGATTTTTCCACTTATTTAAACTTTGTATTTTGCTGATGTTGGATTTTGAGCGTCTCTATGAAGGCCAATTCAAGACTTTTTACCATTAAGAAAATGTATTTATCAAACAAAATCCTCATCTGCTAATTCTACCTAAAGGCTGTAGCCACCTGGGAATCATGTTGCATTATAAAAGCATTAAAGAAATAGTAAACCTGAGAGGAGGGAACCTGTAAGAACGAAACTAAGTTGTCCAGAAAACAGTGAAGGTTCATACAACCCAACAGATGTGAGAGGATTCAGAATCCCTCCTCAGGAACAGACATGAAGAGGAGCAGTCTCGACGACTCTCACTAGGGACAGGAAACAGGAAGGAGCAGTCCCGGTGTCCCTCGTCAGACACTTGAAGAGGAGCGAACCAAAGCGCTCTGTACAGGTTTGGACATTTTCACCTGCAGACTATGGCAAGCAAAATAGGTCAATAATTACCAGGAAAGCACAGTAAAAAACAGCATAAAAATTGCTGCTTTTTACACATTTTACACATTTTAAAAGTAGCACGTAAATTCCGCCTGTAAAAGTGTAAATTACGCCAGTGTTGTCCCAAAGCGAGTGTAAAAAGCAATGTTTTATCGCGTACAAACAGCACAAAGACAGCAACCTTCTAGCGCATTCAAAATCCCGCATCGAAAGTGGCGTTTTGTCACGTCGAAAACGCAGCTGTGCTTCAATGAAGAGGCAATGGCCAAGTATTGTTTTTAAATTCCTGCAGTGGCCAAGTGGTTAAGGCAGTTAAACCTTGTTTTTTTATTTATTTATTATTTTTTCATGCAAAAATCGTGAGTTTCTTTGTTGCAGACAACTAGAAATCTCTTTTTATAATTGTCAGGTTCTCTCGACCTAAAACATCATAATAAACACAAGAGAGGAGGAAGTCAAAGTCAGTTCCTTTAATCACTCGCGAGGAGAACGATCAGAGACGTGCACAGTTACACCGCTCCGAAGCGCTCTGATGCACGCTCTGTCGTCTCAACATTTATACAGCGGTTATGCCCTAGCTGCACAATCATGTTCTTGATAACAGATAGGCACTCGTAAGAAAATCATCAACGTTAAACACATTCTGTTCTGCTTAGTCAGGATCAGTTCCTCCTCAGTGGATGTTCTTGTTCAAGGTGTTGTCCTTATTTGATATCTTGTGGTTGGAGAGCCGCAGAGCCCTGCAGCCCTCTGCACGCTGTCTGGACTTCTGCAAACAGTGAGTCACACAGAACAGAACACTTCACACAGTAAATGTCTCAAATGATAAAGTAGCATAGTTGATAAGAAAAGATAAACTTAAGTAAATGGTGTATAGATGATAAAATATGTACAATTATTCCATCAATAATCATTGAATGACCAAACCAACATGCTGTTCCAAAAGAAACAGTTAATTCCTGTTAGAAAAATACATGGATGAACAAATCTTTCATGGTAATTTGATGTCTAGCACCCTGTGGAATGCTGCTATTGTTAAAACATACACAGACCTTAGACATGAGCATGACTGGGAGAAACAGTGGCACTGCTCAGGTCTCCTAATCATTTTCCTAGTTGTTACGTGGGTTCAGGTCTTGCGGTTGCTCTTTTTTTAACGATATTTTTTATGTCTTTTCCTGAAGATTATTGACCCCTTTGGCTTGCCATTGAAGGCATAACTCTATGCTATCTAACACTTTCCTCATTCAACTCCTCCCAACTTTCCATCACACTTGTGGAACTGATCAACTCACAAGAAGATAGAAAACAAGTCTTTCTTTTCCCATTATGGTCTGTCTTATTGAGCACAATCTTGTTTACTGTTTGTTTTTTTGGTGGTTTTTACATGTAGTTGTTTTGACAAACTACCTCCCAAGACTGGGTGTCACAAATCAATATCGCAAAGTTGAAGAATTGGTTCCCAAAACATCTTATTGATCACATATTGTAAATCAGCAAGATTCACGTTAGCAGAGTCCAAAGTACCTTCCACCTAGAGCTAAGATTGTTAATACTGACAAAGAATAACTGGATCAATAGAAGATATGGCCTCTCACCTTGAATATAACGCATGATGGAAGAAAAGGAAACACATCTACCATGACATTAACCTGAAATCTGGTGGAATTGTTACTTTGGCATGTTGGAATCCTTCTTTTTAAAATACATTTTTATCCCAACTTGTACTTCCAAAGAAGAAGACGAAGAAGATGCTGGGCAGTTCCATACAGAAGTGACACAAACACTTTCATGCCTTCAGGGCAGTATGCACCCTCTATACCGTCTTGCTTTCAAACTTTTTTTTATCCCAGGGTAGCCATGAAACAAGTAGGACATTCAGAAGAATTTCAGATGAAGCTACAGCCTTTTGAATAAAACAGCAGCTGTTTAAAATTTGCAATATGTAAAATGAACAAAAAGAAATGCATATTAACAAATGAAATCAACAATAGACTGTAAAATTTATCCAAACATATAAATAAAAAATCATTATAAAAGTAGTACCTGTGTAATGTGTGATTTTTGGTACTATAGTGATTCTTTTAAAACAGAAAAATACATTGCATGCTTTCCAGTTGTGCAGAGAAATCTTGAAAGACAAGGCACCAACAAAACTTCAAAAGAAAAACCCAGTGAGAATGTCAGAGGGTTCAGAGAGTACAATGTTTTACTTCTGACTGGCATGTAACTATACAACACTGATGGAAAGAGCACAAGGACCAACCTCTGCAGTCATCGCTTGTGAAAATAATACATCAACATTCCCGCCCCAGGTGTGGATTTAAAAACCATTGTCAGCCAGTGTTTAGATATAATTATTTTACCCAATGTAGAACAGCATGACATGATAATTGTAATTAGCTGTGGTTGAAAGTACAGTTTTTTTCCCCCTTTTTTTGCAAAAGAATGGGGGCTGCATTTATTTTGGTTTAAGTAAGGTTTTGAAGAAAAGTGCAAGCTAAAAGGCAGGAGAAGAATGAAGGGGAAATTTAAATAAAAAAAACATTAAAGACTTTGAATATGACAAAGATCCAAGAGGAGATCATTTTAAGCAGTAAAACATGTGCTACAATTCTTCCAGTAACGAGGAACCGTACACTCACCAGCCACTTTATTAGGCACACCTGTCCAACAGCTTCTTAATGCAAATTTATAATCAGCCAATCACAGGGCAGCAGAGCAGTGCATGTATGCATGTAGACATGGTTTAGACGAATGGGGAAGAAAGATGGTTAAGTGACCTTGGACATGGTTGTCAGTGTTAGATCGGCTGGTCTTAGTATCTTAGTATCGGCTGGGGTTTTCACCCACAATCATCTCTGTGGTTTACAGAGAACGGTCAGGAACAGAGAAAATATCCAGTGAATGGCAGTTCTGTGGGTGGACACCTTGTTGATGCTAGATGTCAGAGGAGAATGGCCAAACTGGTTCCAACAGAGAGAAAGGCAACAGTAACTCAAACAACTGTTGGTAAGACTGCAGAAGAACATCTCTGAACACACAACACGTCCAACCTTGATGCAGACGGATTGCAGCAGCATAAGACTACACCGGGTACTCCCTGTCAGTTAAGGAAACTGTGGCTACAATTCACCATAATTGGATAATCGATTGGAAAAAATGTTGCCAGGTCTGATGATTCTCCATTTCTGCTGCCACATTCAGATGGTAAGGTCAAAACTTGCCATCAAGAACATAATAGCATGGATCCATCCTACCTTGTATCAGCAGTTCATGGTGGTGGAGGTGGTGTAATGGTGTAGGAGACATTGTCTTGGTACACCTAAGGCTCGTTTCCACTGAGCAGTCCTGTATGGTACAGTCTGGTTTGGTCTGGTATTTTGTGTGTTTCCATTGTTAAATTGACCCATCAGACAGTTCGGACCTGTACCTCTTGAGGGCCCCCATGTGTCGTAGGTACATATAAAAATAGAACTGGACGGTTGGGATAGATCACTGTTGCTATACTGATTGGTAGTAAGTGATGACGACGTTAGAAATCACTAGTATAGCGCTAAGCTAGCGATACAGTTTTCCTCTTGCAGTATTCTTCTCAACCACCTGCAATCTACCGTCAAGCAACACTAACTGCCTGTTGGTCTTATACACAATAAACAAAAAGTAAAGCAAGAAAAAAAAAGACAAGCAACAAGATTACCGCCATTATTGTTGTTTTCTAATTGACGCACTACAATGACGCAATGACACGCTAACGGTCCGCCCCATGCATGCACGTAAGCAGACTGCTTTTGGGTCCCTTAGTACCAACTGAGCTTCATCACGACGGCACAGTCTACCTGAGTAATGTTGCAGAACATATCCATCCATTTATGACCACAGTCTTCTGATGCTACTTCCAACAGGATGAGGTGCCAATGCCATCAAACTGGAATCATCTCAGACTGGTTTCTTGAACATGACAATGAGTTCACTGGACTCAAATGGCCTCCACAGTCAACAATTCTCAACGCAATAGATCACCTTTGGGATGTGGAGGAACAAGAGAGACTGCAGCAACTGTCTGATGCTACCATGTCAATATGGACCAAACTCTCTGAGAAATGTTTCCAGTACCTTGATGAATCTACGTCAGTTCTGAAGGCAAAAGGGGTTTCAACCTAATATTAGTGAGGACTACCTAATGAAGGTTCTGGTAAGCTTGTATAGTAGCATGTAACGTCATGAGATACTAGTCACAAAACTGTGAGATTCAAACAAGTAGTTGAGTCGAAATTAAAAGACAAGAGTACTTACCCTCCGCTTAGCAGCTGTAAGTGTGTTTTAGAGTCCTTAAGTTTATGTCACACTAGGTGCTCTGGAATGTGGGAGGGGCTGACAACAGGACTCGCTGCTCGATGCAGAGTAAAATCAATAGGTTCTTGACATCAAATAAAGAAAAAAAAACTGGATTTTTACTACAGAATTGTGGGATGTAAGAAAGTCACACAGTGGCGGAAATGTGTTGGATGTAAAAGAAGTTTATTTGACATGAGTCAAGAATGCATTTCTATTGGGCATCAATTTAAGTTCTTATGTGCAAATTTCCCTTGTAGATCTCAAGAAATGGTGTACTACCTTTAACAAGTGTGTGTTTTCATGCATGTTGGATTACACAGATATAGTTTATTTTTATATTTAGAAGAAACACCATAATTAGCTTTAGATATTTAGATACTATCCGTTTTGCTGCTGTTTACTTTGGTTTAAAATCCACATTGTGCAGCATCCCTCTAATGCTGCCTAGCACGCACAAAGAAATATTCAAATCACAACTCATTTTCATTCTTCCAGTGTCTACAATACATGTATATGAATCACTGACAGGATTTAATGGTGTTTCCGATTTTTTTTTTTTAATCTTTAATTCATTCTATTGCATTTTGGGCTTTCATTTTAGCATAATGTCCAGGGAAATTATAGATTTGACCAAATTCTATCCAGTGGGGATCGTCTTTGTCTAACATAACAAAAGGAACAGTTTGAAAATGAAAAATATTGTGTCAAAGTTTAGTTTGCTGTGCTGTGGGACAGATTTAATTCATTTAATAAGTTTGTTTTTTAAATAAATTTCGTTTTTTTTTCAATCTGAAAATATAGTTTGCAGAACTTCAATATATTATTTAACATTCACCTTAAATGGTATTTTTAAAATTAAATATTAGTGTTTTGTATGTCAAAAGAAAAGTATTTAATCTTTTTATTTATAGAGTGCACTTTGGTTTAAACCAAAGTCTTGTCTTAGTAAATGCCTTTTAGGCCCTTTAGACATTATTTGTTCTGATTAAATTAAATCCAGGGTATAAAAATGTTACAGAACAATGACAACTTCAGGCTGTGAAATCTCAAAAGAACTTCTTGATATAAAGCAATTTGCAGCTGTATTTTCCTCAAAAGAAATTAGACGAGACGCCCTGATACTGACATTGAAACATTTGTTTGACTGCAATCTGTTTGGATAAAAAACGCAATTCTGGGAAGAGTCTGTGCAGAAGAGAAAAACATGTAGTGTATGAAAGAGACAAAGGGAGAAACCCCCAAAATGAAAAATATATGTTTTTTAAGCCTCCTGCTGGACCCTTTAAACTCACCTCTGTCGTTCTAAGTTTGTTTACTTCAATGTCTGTGCGTCTCCGACTATTCAAGAGCAGCAGGATAGACATTTGTGAAGTGAAGCGCTAAAAGAGGGCCTTATTGATCATTCCTGTCAATGCTAAGGGACTACTGAACTGAAAACATCCAATGTGTAGTGGATGAGTGCATCTTGACTGAGCAGGGTAGGTCACTAAGCAATAACTGTGCAATTTCTTGTGTTAGAAGCCGGGATATCTTTCATGCAGTTGCTTTTATATCTGCCTAACTTCACATGTTTAAAGAAACAATACAAGACATGCTTATTTGTATGCGAGTATTTACTTCTCTAAAACATGTTCTTGCATTGCACATCTTTTTTTTAGGGAGGGGTGTTATCCTGGCCTTGAAATTGTAAATGAATTTCAAATCAGGAGGTTGAGAGATCAGTTATGATGAACACCGTCTTTCTGTTTTTAGAAGAACTTATGGCATTTCAACTGAAGGGGGATCCTTCTGTCACTCATAGTGCAGAATGAAATAACATGATAAACTAATTTATGGCAAACAGGGTAAAACAGCCAGACAACAAAACACAAACAAAAACCCACACTCAAACCTCAATCCGCCCAGACAGGCAAAGGGAATGGTATCCCACAATTGCTTGCTCTGGTAGCAGGTCCAATGTGTCTGTGACCATGGCTACAGTATTTTAAGGAATCTATTCAACACAGAATGCCATGTCAGCAATAAAAGTTCAGAAAATATAGTAAATCATAATGCTGTGGATTTTTTTCTCTTGATCTGGTTATGTGCATTAAAATGTATTATTTTTCAAGGAGCGTTTCTTCTGCTTCCATACAAATAATACAGGGCTCCTTTGAAAAAGAGATTTTTAATCTCAACAGGATTTACCTGGTAAATAAATAATCCTGTTTGGAATGACCAAAAAGTTTTTTTTTTTTTTTTTTCCAGAATGAAATACTGAAAGCTGGAATGGATACTAGATCAATCAACCATTACAGAGGAAAAAAAGAAGTATTTACATTCTTGTTAACTTGTTATAAACATCGTTAGTTATATTAACAATTAAACTAATTTATATAAGAATTAAATACATCTTTTTAACTTAGCCTTTACATATTTCATTGATTAAATTAATTAATTTATGTCAGAGCTTCTTATTTATTTCATTGTGTTCAACTAATAGCATGTTTAAACGTAACCGCATTATGCATGTATGAGTTATTATGTCCGAGACCTCTTCAATTAGTAATTTTTCACAATGTTGCCCATTACTTTATATTTGATTTTCTCATTGTGATTTTGTAATGTTGTGTCTTGTGAGTGGATTAGCTCTGCGACTACTCACTGTTTTAGCCTGTTTATTTATATATTATATATATATGTGTGCTTTTTGTGTTAAAACACCTTGTGGTCTGGTTATGTATTAAAGGTACTACGCAAATATATATGTATATATATATATATTAATGGATATAAGATATTATGTAAATGTGTGATACACAAAGATTGTAACCAGTTTGTATTTTTATGGTTTTTAGGGGTAAAAAATAATTTATTTCTTTTTTTTTTTAATGAGGAGAAATTAAAAATAATGATTGTCTTTTTTGTTCATTGTTTATCCATCCATCCGTATATGTCTGAGATGGAAAATGTTGACAGTTAAGTCTGCATTTGGTTTGGGCAGTCTCGTGATCAAACAGACTCACAGACAAGCGTCACATGTCTATGTGAACAATACAGTTGGTTCTAGTGCAGCACCATTTTACAATATTTCGTTTTGGTTTATATCAACTTCCATCCTACAAAAACTTTTTAAGCTTATAAAAGCCCAAGTTACTCATGACATGTTTTCAACCTATCAACAAACATCATTGTTAAAAAGAAAAAAACACAAGGTTTGTAACAGCAGCTTGAGAGCAGGTGAAAGCCATTAAATGGGATTTCTTAGAACAAAGCTGCTATTTGCCTCAGGGACATCCATGGTAAGTTCTTTTTTTGAAAGAAGTTAAGGAGGATTTAAAACTAGAAGGTCACCAAAATTCTCCTAAGACTGAACAGTGTTTCTGCTCTCTGAGCTGCTCTAGGGAAACTTGGAAGGCATATTGGGGAAAGCACTGTATGATACCAGATGCATTACCAACCTGAGGGATGTCATCTTGATGGTAGATGGAAGGAATGCCACTTAATCCAGGATATCAATGTCACCATGTAGAGACCCACAAAAACACAACTGTCACTGGAGATGGAAACAGCTCAGACAAAACTTCAATGCCCAATGATGCAAAGAGGATGTGTTGCATCACACGGCTCCATGTGGGGATAGGCATACAATTATTATTCCCAGTTTGGTGTCCAATAACCTTGTAAGTGTACTGAATTTGTCATTTGAGTTTAAGAAAAAAATGAATTTTTTCTGAAAAGCATCAAATTTAGATTCATTTTAAAAATTACAAATTTGGTGTACACCTCAATGAAAAAACTATGTGTTTCATTACCTATGAAACCCTCAAACACAAATTCATCTTAACAATATTGCTCACAGTGTATTATAACTCATTAGATTACGAATAAATATGTATTTCTCAGAATATAAGACGCACTGGAGTAAAAACTGCAAATTACGAAGAATTATGTATTTCTAAGAATATAAATCGCACTGGAGTAAAAACTGCAGCAGCCAAAAAGCCAAAATAATCAGAAAAATAATTTTAGCTGAAATAAAACGAAAGATGTCCAAAACGATGGTGAATCCAGCCATGTTGATTGGCCTAGAGACAGAGACACTGAAGAAAAGACGCAGAAGTGAGCTGGAGGTAGAAGAGCTGAAGATGATGAGGTTCTCTTTGGGAGTGACCAGAAAAAAAAAAAAAAAAAAAAAACGGTACTTTTGATTTTCAAAAGACACAGTTGCTTACTGATTGGGGGACAGCATTCAAATGCTTATTTTTAATGGTGAAATTGTCATTTGACAGAATACAATGTTCTGTTGCTATAATCTACAGCATTCTAAGATGTATTTTTAGAAAACTGGTTCCAACAAAAGATGTTTATTCCAGAGCTATAACCATCTCATAATTAATCTGAAACAATTAACAATCAAAAACTTGACAACTTCCTTCTTGAATTCTTTTGTGCATGCTTGGAACTTGCGAAGAAAACATTCACAGTGACCTCCATGTTATCTCTGCCGCCCACACGTCTACGGTCTAGAGAGTGTTTGCAGTGGGAGATGACCGCGGTGGCTCTAAAAGAGGACATACCATAATTAGGAGCGCTAATACAACACTCTTGACATGCTCATAATTGTCTTTGTCATAATGTGAAATCATCAAAACCCAGTGTCATAGATTCTCATTTCCGGCAAATCAAAAGTGGGGCTAAATTAGAAAAGTAAAGCTTTGATTAATTACTCTCTGTTAATATTTTTGGAGGAGCTTACATGAAGCACTTGGCAGCTCTCAAAGCAACCATCACTTCGCCTTCAAATAAATAATTTAAATTTAGAGCCTCTTTCTGACCTTAGGTCTCTGTCAGCATGGCGGGAGTAATATTGCCCTGTCACTCAATTTCATTTCGTCTGAAGCGACTAGAGGAACATTACGACCCTTGTCTTTGCCCTTCGGTCTTTAACCTGCCCAGTGACCCGACACCTTTATGGTAAAAATTACATTTTTACTTTACTCTTGCTTTGAAATTAATGAAATGCCTCAATTTGATTAAAAAAATAGATCAGATAAACACAAATAGCACAATTTTAGTGTAAAATAAATGTGACTGCCATGAAATCTTGAAGGACAGACTAAAGAGGTCTCACTTAAAGGCTTACACTGTTCGCCCCATCAGTGCTATTTTCAAACATCTCTATATATCTTTATATATGTGGATCTGTGTGTGCATGTATAAGCAGCCTAAGACGCGGTCCAATCAGATGCCCCAAACATGAGTTGACAGAGAGAGTGCTGCTTAAGATTTGGATAAATATCACGTTTGAGGTTTAAGCGCCTTTATAGTCACTCCTCAACTCAAATTGTTTTAAAAAAATTAAACAAACAGATGTGATTGTCAAAATGAATATGTATCCCATGACTCTTTTTCAAGATTCTACTAAAGCTAATGAACAAATAACCATCACTTCAGAGTGGAATTTGTAAAACAAGCAGTTAAAAAGAGGTGTGAAAGTGTTGATAAAAGTTCTCAATTTTTCAGAGGAAGGACACTGAAATAATACATCTGTGTGAGTTGAGCTAAAGGTCGCTGGCTGGGCTTGTTCAGGCTGAATTAGTTTAACACGACAACATCTCAACAATTCCGGGAAATCAGCTAAAGTCTGTGTAGGCTTTTTAACCCAGTGCTAGCACTCATTCATCTTCTTATGGTCCAGTTTCTGCTGAAACAGTGAGAGGCTTTACTGGTCCCCTAAGATTAAAGAGCTGAACCAGAAGAACAATGTTGCAGATTTGCATGAACAATGTACCAGTCTGACACATTTATAAAGCAAAAATTAGAAAAAAAAAGAAAAAAAATGACTGGGACTATGATCAAAGAAGTACTAAACAAATGTGCTTGCTTATTTTAGCAGACAAAAAAAAAACATAAAAGATGGAGCAAGGAAGTTTACATAAAATAGGATAAAGTACAAGAGTTTTCATTAAAATGTACTTTAATTTCTAAAATATGGGTGCACCAGATTATAAGACGCACTCTCAATAAATGATCTGTTTTCAAACTTTTGACATATATAAGGTGCATTGAATTAAAAACCACATTAAGGACAATAAAAGAGTCAGAGATAACTCTGTCAGTCAACTTTTATTAACTCCTCAGTGGCCTTGTGGTAGAGTGTCCACCCTGAGACTGGAAGGTCATGAGTTCAATCTATGGTTGAGTCATGCCAAAGATGAATTACTTTTATTTATATAGCACATAGCAACTCCTTTCAGTGTACCAAAGTACCAAAATAAAAATAAAAAGTTGAAAAATTGACAAATTAAGAACAAAATTTCAAAACAGCATAAAATTACAAAAGCAGTACATAGTACATACATAAAAGATAAATAAGAATATAATAAAACAAATAGAATGAATTAAAATGCCTCTGACTACAGAGTGTTAAAAGCCATTCTAAAATGGTGTGTTTTGGAATAACATTTAAAACTGTCAAAGTCTTACATCATGCATGCGCAGTTCTGTTGCAATTCTATTCCATAACTGAGGGCCGTCATCACAAAAAACATGGTCACCCCAGCGTATCTGTCTTGACCTTAGCAATAACGCCGCACGCGGAGCGGAGGCTGCTTCCATTTGGCGCCCTTGTAACCTATGGTGTAGTTCACATCAGACCCGAAGCTCCGCGGTCCTCCGTGGCCGGCTGGCAGAGTGCAGCGATCGTTTCGCCATCTGGTCTATATTTTGCGCGAGCAGCGAGTGATCCGCGTCAATCCTGGCAGGAAGTCACGCCAAGACACACGAGAAAATCTGGTCAATTTTAAAAATATAACCAATTTTTCACAATAAAATACTGCAATTGACAAATGTAATCATATTTTTGTATCTAAACAGACTGAAGGGGTGAAAATAAACACACAAACAACATCCAAAAAACCAGCAGACTGAAACACACACACACATCAATGCAGTACAGAGCGGGGGATGGGGTTTTGGGTGTGGGACAGATTATGGGACATTTTAACTTTAATGAAAATAAGAATCTTTTCAATGGTCTGATTATGAGAAATTGTCCACTTTTCCACAAAAAAAGAAAAAAGTGCAATGTCAGAAAACATTACCAAATGAAGTCATTCAAATGTCGCCAGTAACATAAAAGTAAAAAGTAACTTTCTTAAAAGTTAAAATAAATTGGTAAAACAAGTCAAACAAAAGAAAATGTATTACTAAAGAATGTTAGCCTCGAGACAGACATACAGAGCATTACATGATGCTTTCAGTGTAAAATACGTGTGATGTACAACTTAATCAAGACACACCAGGCTGATGCGCATATGTGCGAAAATAGAATAAACATAAATATCTTAGTTAACCCTTTAACACCTGAGCTCCAGTTTTATGTTCTTTGATTACCTGTAACTCTTCAACCATTACTACGATCAACGTAATTCCAGTAGATTTTGAAGGAGAAAAGCGGCGCGTTTAAGGTGTTAAAGGGTTAATTAGCCTTAAAATATACTCAGTGATCTTTATTATAGTTTTAAGATAATAGCACAAGATATGACTGACAAAGTATTCAATATGTTAAAATGAAATGCTACTCATAGTAAATGACAATATGACAGAAACACTTCGGCAACATACATGATTGTTGGGGGTTCATCATATATATATATATATATATATATATATATATATATATATATATATATATATATATATATATATATATGTATATAAAGTTTGTATAAGCACACACAATGCCCAGGTGTAAAATATTTATCAGCTGTAAAGTCTGCTTTGAATTACTCTAGTGATTAATTCAAGGCAACAAATGATATTTAAAAATATATTTTTCTCTTACTCTTCACTCAGCTTATAATAATGCTTAAAGGAAAATGCATCAGGGCATTGATGCTTTATGTATCAAAAGGCCATCACTAATTACTGGACCTTGGATTAGTTTGCATTGAAGGTCAGAATATTTTTTATGATCTTGCTTAATGATTTATATTCTGATTTTATCCAAAGAGGATATATTCAGGTGAAAAAAACAAACAAACTAGTGATTCACTAACCTGTTATTAATGCCTCTACATTAACATGAACTCCCTACCAGCTAAGGTTAAGGTTATATTTTGTTTCTAAAAATAACAGAGTGAATCTATGGTACAGATTAGGGGTTGACCAATATCAATAACGGCACTGGTGCAGATATTGGCTATTTTGACACCTATCAGTTGAATAAAATTTGAAGTAAGATAAGTCATATAACATTGCATTATGTGCAAAATGCAGCAACTGCCTGTCTGTTAAAATTTCCTCCATACAATCAGATTCTGATTGCATTTGACAAAATACATTTTTTTTACAATGTGGATGCTAAAATTTCACATGCTGTATTAAGAAAACATGTATTTCATATTATTACCATGTTTATTTTGTTATGGTTGTTGAGCCTCTTAAACATTTTTACAAAGTATTTCTGGGTGAATCAATAAGTTTTGTTTTTTAGTAAGATTTATTATCTTTTCTGAAGAAAATGCTTATTTTATTATTTGTACGCCAACCTTTAGGATTCAAATGTGACTATCTACTTAATAAATAGTCCTTAAATTCAAGTGCATTTTTAAAGGAAGTGGATGTAAACCCAAATGTAGACACAACCAGGAGCCAAAAAAAAAAAAAAAAAAAAAAAAAGAGTGGACCCACTGTTTGCCAACAACAAAAATAAATCACCACAGGTGTGGGATAGAAACACTAGAAAACAAAAACTAGAAGGTCCTCGGTGGCAGCACTGGCAAGACGCAGACAAGGAAGCATGCAAAAGGAGCCGACAGGCAGCAGTGGCAGCTCCAACAGAGAACCACAGGAAGGGGGCGGGAACTCCAGGAGCGCCACTGACAACCTGCACAGAGAGGAACCTAAGAGCAACATGAAAAACACGAGTAAAGCCCCCCCCCCCAAAAAAAAACAAAGATGTAGACAATAAAATAACTATAAAACTAAAGCTTCATGTATTTTTAATATTTTAAAAAGATTAGGCTATTCTGCTTGTAGTACTTTAGGCCTTATGCAATCAAATTTGGGACAAATAGAGTCGATCATTTAAATGGTCAACATTTTTTTTAACTACCCTTGAAATTAAGTCATTTTTTGCTTTTCTGTAAAAAAATAAATACACTATTTTTATTAGACGCTGTTCAGCATTAAATGCAACAAAGCTGGTGTTTATAGTAGGAAAAACAATTATTTATTTATGTATCTGTTGGGAAAAGTGAAAAGCACCCTCTTCAAGGACAGCATCAATGTTAGATTTCCATAACCCTACAGACAGGCTTTGTGATGTATCGCAAAGGCTGATTGATTACCTCTAAATTCATGTCGTCACATGAGCGGAAGTTTTCCAAACGATGAAACGGGTAACCTTCATCCACGCCAGAAGCAGCACTAAAGATTTCCACAGCAAAACAAACAAACAGAATGGGCTCTTTTCACCTGGATTTAGGCATAATTTGAGTTGCAAATGTTGCACTGAACAAGCATTTTCAAACTGTTTAATTAGTATTATTAAAGTTATAAATTATCCCTGATTTGAGTTGTACTAATTTTCCAGAGTGACTTAAGCTTGTACTTAAGGGCTTTACTTAAGGTCTTTACTTTTATTTATTTTATTTTAATTTTTACTTTAGTTTACAACTTTATTACCTCCATTGTAATAAATAAATAAGTAATTGATTGAAATTAATAAATATATAGCAGTGATGGTTCCCTCCCTCCTCCTTGTCCAGACACATAAAATCATCTTTATTATGGTGGTTTCTGCACAACTCTATCATTGTCATGTCCACGCTGATATTCCGTGACCACAAATGCAAATTTCAACAATGACATTTAAGATTTTACTTGATCTTGGACAAAAGGACTTGAGAGCTTGTATGGAGATGATAACAAGACAAATGGTCTTTCTTTTTTCGAAATATCTAGCCAATATGTCAAATATAGACCTTTAACAGGGTGTGAAGGTTAAAACTTCAAGATTGCATTCTGAGACACTGTTTCACCCCCCCTCTTTCTAATATGACTGTTTGGTAATGTCTTCATGGAGGACATTTTGAAAGCTTGAAGTTCTGGTGTAGCTGACAGGATGGGTAGAAGTCTCAGTCTGACTGGGTTTCAATGATTTTTGATTTTCACTAGTGTCAGCATTTGTCATCCACATTTGTCATGGGATGGATAACACATCAATGTAAGGCTTGGGTCATCTGGACCCCATATAGCACAAGGGTTAATGGACAGAAAGACAGACAGGAGCAAGGCTAAGCTAAAAGTCCACAAAACTAAATCAGAGTGATAATCCAGGCAAAAGGTCAGGGCAGATGGCCCACTGTTTTCTGTAACAAGTTGGGCTAAATTTCTCCATCCTCCTAGCCCTTATGACTGTGCCACTGACCTTTTCCTGGGGATTCAACCACCTAAAGGACACATTTATTGTCCATTCCCTCCTGAATTGGAAGTTATGCAGAAAGACCTCATAGAGGCTACAAGTTGACCTCATCTGACCTTCTTCTTTGCCTGGTGCTGGATTTTTCTTTGTAGGAAAGTATGATGGTGGATCACAGTTCTTGTATTGGCTTTAGAGGTTTAAACATCCATAGTGAACAGTTTTCCATGGTGTTCCTCTTCCAAAACTTCTCTAAGCCAAAAGGTGTCTATAATCATCATATCAGAATCTCATCCACATGGTTTTCTCGCTGGAAACATTTTCTCTGACTGTGGGTCAATTTGTTTTGCCAACTCTTGGAAATAAGGTCAGTTTGAGCTCTGGTTTTTTACATGCAGACTAAATAAGGTCAGTTTGAGCTCTGGTTTTTTACATGCAGACTAATGGTCAAATAACTTTAACCAGGACCTGGGGACCACCCAGAGCTCCAGCTCATGGTCCTCTCAGTTTCCTTTGGCAAAAGGTGCTTAAAATTCTCTCCTGAACTCTACCGACTTCCCTCATTTCCTTTTACCTCACCAAGCGGAGTTGCGTCCACAACGGGTTCAACAGCAGTTGTGAGACATTGTCGGCACTTTCAGAGAACTTGAAGGAAGTTCCAATCACAGCTTCAGAAAAAACAGCAGACTTTCTAAGATTACCAATACTTAGATTCTTTAAACACTCAAAAACATTACATGGCTGTTTGGAAGCTTTAAAACAAAAGAGGCTTTTTCAGACCTTTGAGACCAAAAATAAATAAATAACAGGTAGAAATGGAGAGACAGAGCATTGCTCATGGCATGATAACTAGAATTGTGTTATCAAAAATGCATTTTAATTTTTTTATTTCAACACTCTCTTAATCATTTAGAAGTTGTTTTAAATATTCACTTTTTTTTGCTTACATCATTTCTTTTCAATTTCATCAACTGATTGCAACAGGAATCCAAATTTACATGATAATTACGATTGATTAAAAAAAGAAAGACATTGGCAGTGCTATGTACAGGTATTTATACATAAAAAAACATTTTATATCCTTTCTTTCTTCTTTTCTGGCACAATTGCCAATAAACTGATACCTAACTACAGGTGTCATATAATACAAGTTCAGTTTCCCTATTAATACTGTTACTTTAAGATGAACAAATAGGAGGAAAAATATGACTAACCCTACAGAGAACATTAAATTAGACCATTCCAGGCACTTAACCTGTAGGTAGTTATAGAGTGCAATGTGTTAACCCTTAATTAGGCTCATTTTTTTCGTGTGCCATTCTAATTCACAAGAATTGCAAGACTTTAATGCTTTAAATGTCAAACAAACCACCTAATTGAGTACCACTTACGTCATATGACTTTAATGCGTTTTTTTCCCCAGAGAATGTGTTGGTCCTCACACTAAAACACACATAAATCTCCTGAACGTGTTATTTGTTTTCATCTTCGCTCTTTATCCCTGAACCAGTCACTTCTTTTAGTTAAAGTGTAGTTTTCATGTTGAAATTCTACTTTATTTCTTTCTTGTGAATCAGAAATATTATAGATTACTTTCTTTAGATGATTTATATACGTTTTGTATAACTGAATGTGGCATTTGTAAACAGATTTTACCAAAACTGCTTTACTAGAAAATGGCAACATATGCCTATAAAATTAAGTGTCAACACGTGTGGAATCAACAGCAGAAAAACAGTCCTTGGCAGTTTTCCCATATGAAAAAAGGCTTTTTTTGGGCAGTCTCTGCTACACAAAGGCAAGTTCTCTGAATTATTTGATTTATGCTGAATACTGTTTTCCCTTGGCAAAAGCATTTTTCTTCTGGAGAGTTACCGTACCATTCCAATGCAAGTTGTAAAAGCCTTTCTTTCACAAATGCAAAACCATGTGCTTTAAGTGTTCTAGTGGGATTGTGAGAAAAAGGTCATCCAAGTCACATGTTACCAAAAAAAACATGAGGGAGACGGAGAATGGGTTTTGTGTGATGAACTTCTTTTATTTTCACAAAAGGAACAAACTCGAGAAACAAACTTGTGGAAAGAAATTCCATTTGTCTTGGGTTTGTTTTCTCATTCCGTTGTGTGTGTTGTGTGGGCACATTTCACTGAAGCATTCACCACACGTTCTTATGTGGACCCTGATATCCTATTTTTTTATAGTTGTATTTGCCAGCTGGCTTTCAATAAAAAGACATTTAAGGTCAGTTAGGATCAGGAGTGTAGGAGGTCCAGAATAGCTGGTACTGTCACCGAGGGGCTTCAGTTTGCTCAGGACAGAGAACAACAAAAACTAAAGTGCTGAATTTTTTGTATTAATTGCCGTTAGATTTAAACAAGGTTCAAACATGTTATGAAACCCTCTGCAATAAGTATAAATAAATATATGTATGTCCTCCTGACTACCAGAAAAAAATGTCTGATCTAGATTTTCTTTTTTAAATTCAATGTTTGTGGGTGACCAGAGCACTGGAATAATTTAGAAAAAAAGCTATTTTAAAGATACACGTCCACTGCAGAGGACATTGGAAGGCGAAACATATGAAACAGAACTTTGATGGTTGCAAACAGTAATGATCTACAAAAAACAAGTAAAGAAACAACAGAACAGCATTATTGTTAAGTAGTTTATTGTGCTTATTTGGATTGATATTCCCCAAAAAATGTTCTTATAATTGGAAACACAAAATAAAAACTTCACTTTGTGCACAAGATAGTTTTTGGTCTTGCTGTTGAATTTGTAACATTTTTTTTAAAACTTGTTCTGTCCAACAACTGTGCAAACAGGTCAGAGCTGAACGCCTGTTGTGTTGGGCAGATTTTACTGTTGCAAAAGGGGTTATGAATCTTTGGACACACGAGGAGTATATTTGGATTAACCTCCTTTTGTATTTGAGGCTAAACTTGCTGGAGGTTTGTCATCATTACGAGTAATAGTTAAGGACCCCTTTACGTCAAAAACTGAGGTTTTGGGTGTCCCCCAACTCCAAATCATCAAGGATCCCCAACCGGTCTGGTATTGGGACATGGACCACACTGGTACCATAACCCAGAAATGGACACAGATCAGTACCGGTTCTGGACGCGGACCAGGCTAGGGTTAGGATACCAAGTTAGGGTACAGATACCAGCCGTGTCTTGAGTAATTGTCCGCGTCAGATACCGGGTCTGAAAAAATGACCTGACCCTTGATTTAATTGGAACTGCCAGCATGTCAAAAACACTGAGTTGGGGACACCCAAAACATCAAACATTAACTTATCATACATGTCAACTCATACACAAAACAGCTACAATTCACACACTTATGCAAGCAAACAAACACGCACATGTCAAGCATATCATTTGCATAGAGTTTGTACTCAGGTGAGTGTTTGTGCTCTGCTGTGGTGATGATCGAATGTAAAAAAAAAAGCAGTGGGCTGAGCGGGGGAAGTGTGGTTTGGATCTGTGTTTGACAGCGAGGTTAGCTTGATCTAACGTAACGTCTTCAATATGGAGATTATTAAAAAGCATAGTGATGCCGGTAATTCCACAGAACTTTCTGTAGAGGCTGAGGATTTTTATCCTCCACCTTCATGGTCCAGAATGAAGGGGACCCATGTGTCAGTGGTAAAATAACGCTAGCATCATAGCTAATAAAGGCTAACGTATTAGCAAACAATCTTGGGTGAAATGTTAATTGCAAATCCCATCACCAGGATGGAGTTTGCAGGACTTAATACCAATTGCACTAAACCCCTGTTGCCTAACATCCAACTCCACTTTAAATTTGTTCAAGCCTGTAGATTTTTGGCAACTGAAGGCGATACACCTATTAGCCATGCTAAAGCTAACACAACAATGACCAACCGTTACAGAATCAAAGATGGGCGGGGCTTTAATACTGGAGCCCAGAGCATGATGACATGAGACGGACTTATACCAGTTGACCAATCACAAAATTCAAACGTAATGTCTCGTTTTAACCTGTAGGGGGCAGCACACAGCCAGTTTTAGGCTATAATTTCACAAATTAAACAAGTTTATTTTAATTGTCAAAAATGTGGCAAGGGCCAACAAACAGCATTTTCTAAGCTCCATTTATAGAGGTCAACAGCCAAAGAAAGTTGATTTCAAGTTTGGTCACCCTTTAAAAATGTGTGTAGTTATGCATGAATTCCATAGTTTCGAAAGCCGAAGCCCGAAACATTTACACGTTTAGACTTTTCATTGAAAGAGATGTTACAGAGAGCGATATGAATGTAACTTAAGGAAGAGCCGGGCCAAGCTGGACAGACATCTCTCACCTGGCCTGGGAGCATCTCCAACTTCCCGGGTGAAGTAGGAGGAAAAAGTCTGAGAGGAGAGTCTGTGCATCTCTGTTAGGCTTAACTAGATGATTGAAAGTAAATTGTTTAAAATTGCAGTGCTTAAATGCTCTGGTAAACAGTAACATTTCTGTGCATTTTCAAGAACTGTTTTTTTTTATAATAAAAGTACAAAATATTCAATGTAACAGCAAACATTTTTTCATTTGAATTTTGTTTCAATATAGACTTTAAATTTACATTTTAATGTTGCACCTTGGACTTTCAAGCAAAGCTCTATAGAAGATTTTTCTTTTCATTAATAAAATGAAAAATTATGAATTTGGTAAAACACTTGACATTTAACAGTCCAAATTTGTATTGAATAGATTTCCTTGACACGATCATCTGGTTGATGTTGAAAGCTGGCTGGAACAAACTGAAGGAGGCCTTGAGCAGAAGTACTGCAGGGAGGCAGAGATGAACTGAGATGTTGACAAAAGAGAGAGAAAAATGCTTTGAAGGTTGAACAAAAGGGATAATACAGCTGACTTGAATTAAACTGTGCTTAAGTTGATCTATCAGTCAATGTGTATTTATTATCATTTTCTAAATGAACATGAAACAGTTTTAATTTTCAAGCATGTGTTCAAGGTGAATTAAATTCTTAAATGCAACTTTATTGTTGGTAACTAAAATACTTCAAATACTTATCTTCTATGAGTCTATGCCTCTTTTAGTGTTTAGAGTCTGGCCATTTTCTAAAAAGTGAACTTCTCAGAGAGCAGCAGTTCTCCTGAGACAGACAGGATGATGCCAGAGGTCAAAGAAAAATGAAAGTGAACAGTATAGCTCAAATAACTTCTGATTCCAACTCATCACCTTTGAGTTCAAAACTTTAAACAGGCGTACTGCTGTGAAAGACCACACCAGAACCATACTTATCAGCTAATATCAAGAAACATGAGACGATGGTTCACAGGGTGCTACCAGCATATATTTCTTTGGCATTTTGTGTTTTTAGTGTTTAGAGTTTTAATAACATATTGTGTTTTTGTGGTAAAAATTAAAATTCCACAATTTTTTAATTTTTTTTATTATAAGGTTTGTTAAAGATACGCCATAACTTTGCCCTATTTTTAAGATTTTTTTTTTCATTGTTTGGTTGCTGAACTTCTGAGAAATTAACACATTTTTGAATAATGAATGGTAACTGTGGTTAAATCTGAATTTTGCTTAGTGCATCAAACGTTTTGGTGTTGTTTGAAGCTCCTATTTTGCCAAAAATAAAAAACTTATTTATTGGAAATTCAGCTTGAAAAACTGTTTATGGACTTAACCAAACTTTGTCATTGAGAGCTGCAGTACAAAAGAGACAAATAAACTAACATTACTGAAAGTCAATGTTCAGTTTTGTCTTTCATAAAAGCTGTCAGTGTAAAAAAAAAAAAAAAAGGATCAAATTGACCTTGTTTTGACCCGTTAGCGATTGTTCATTCTGTATGCGCTAAAGCTGGAGCCTTTTGTGGAAATGTTGAACATTTTTTTATTATAATAATGTTTAAATAATTATGACCTAATATATTTTGCAACAAGCTGCTTTTCTGAAAAAAGTTACTTTAGTTTTTACATCTGAAACTCTTTTCCTTTTATGCTGCTTTCTTACATTATACTATTTCCTTAATCATCAATTGTACAAGTTTTGTCATCTGTTATTTTGATATTTTGTCAAAATTATGGATTAATTTGATGTTTGTTTGTTTTTTTAAATCTAATCGTCTATTTCCAGTTCAACTATTTTTTGAGTCTTACAAAAATACAAACATGGAAAATTAATTGATATGAATGAAAATAAATCAATAACATTCTGACAGTTTTGGATAAGACGTGGTTGTTCTCACAGAAACTTTAGTCTTAGTAGATCAGATAAGTTACAGGTTTAAATAAAAATAATATTTTAACTACTTTTTAACACTAACAACTTTTCTCCAAAACACCGGAGAGGGTATGTGACCACTTTTTAACTTAAGAATATGCCAAAAATGTACGTCTATACTATAGGAAGACAACAACAAAACAGGTTCTTAACAGCTTCATTTTTCAAGCTTTACCAGAGTCATACATAATTACCAAAATTACTTTACAATGAATTGGATCACTTGAACTGCACCATACCACCAATTGCTGAAGATAAAGACAAATTCACTATTTGTTATTTCCTTTCGACCGTGTAATAAAGTTAAAGATGACTATTTTTCTTAAACTGAGATTTTCATTTTAATTTACAGCTTGATTTATGTTTTGGCAACTTGATTAAAATTCAGTTGCATTTGTAAAAAGGGAGAAAACAGAGTAATTTGTCATAGTTCTAAGATAATCATTAAACTTAAAAAAACACCCCTTTTTCATACATAAATACGCAATTAGAAGCTGATGAACTCCATATGAAACAAGAAGCATGCTAATAACCTATTTCTAGGAAAATAAAGCCCACTTTATTTCATAAATTTACTTGAATATGACATTTTTTGTGCAGATTCTACAGTTGTAGCTCCTGCTTCAGAACACCTTGTTTCCTTGGGCATCTTATGCATTTAATGGAAGATGAAAGAATTAAGAAATTGCAATTTTCTATCTCTTCAGGGGGGCTGAAGGACAAAATTGTTAGTGCATGCAACTAGCAAAATCCTGCATCAGCTTGGAAGTGAGCACAGGGACATACGACATTAAAGATTTTAATTACTCCAAAAGCATAAACAGAGTCTTTCCAAAAAAAAAGACATACTTGTTTGGAAGAGTTGTCATGGCAACACATCTTGAGGCAGACTTTTTTTTATGTCATTGCAGCAGATGCAAAAGCAGGCAAACTCTCTTCATATTCGCTCTCCCTGTGAAACAAAGGCAGGGAGAAAGAGGAAGAGGATGAGATGAACCGAAATGGTGAGAATGTGTCACCTATCCAAGTTTTCACACTTTTCTGAAATAGGGGTGACAAACTGGCGAGTGCCATTTGTGAGCAGGCGGATTGTGACAGGATTTCTGTCAAGGCTGGCAACTCTAATTAGAGGACTGGAGCAGCCACTGAAAAAGAGCTACTTTTAAGCTGGAAGGGTCAAATGTTCAATAACACATTCACCAGCGTACAGCCTATTATGCCACATACACCCAAACAAACACACAGGTTTGGACACCTAACCTCCTCTGGACATTTATTTCACTTCCATTGTTTTTAACAGCCTTATTAAGCCGAACCTAACCTCTGTTTGACCCATCACCTTAATATTAACTCCAACTGAACCACAGGCCTTAAAATTGGATTCCTTGGTTTTCAGAAACCCTTCTGGCTTCGATAAGAGCAGGGATTTTACTATTGTGGTTCCAAAAAAAGCAGAAAATACAGATGCACACACAGCAACACAGAGGCAATACAAAGCACACGACTCCACAAAGCAGAATGAACAAAAGAGCAAAGGTCACCTGGAGTTTATGACCTACAACTAAAGGTTTTTGCAGCTTCCTTTTTTTCCTCTTCCCAAAATTAGAAACTCCTTGCTATTATGACTATTTTGGTGCTATCTGACAACTCCAAAAATAAAAAATAAAAAAATATTTTTAAAAACACATCTTTAAAGAAAAAAAAAATCTGCCACTTTGTGCCTGCAGCTTTATGTAAATAATTATTCATCGGATAGAATTATTTCTTGTGTCTATCTTCTTACTTATTGTCTTAAAGTCCCACTCTGATCATCTTTGATTTGTTGTAAAATTGATCCCAGTGGTCTTTTAAATATGATTATGCACTTCTTAGCCAAAATTTTAAAAAAGGTCACTGACAAAGTTTCTAAACAGCAGCGGGAATTTATGAGTATTTCACCCCTGAGTTGTGGGCGGAACTTTTGGCGTGGAGTCAGCCCGCCCACAATTTCCTATCATCCATTTGTTCACACCAGAGGTTCTCAAAGTGCTGCCCGTGGGCCAATGGCAGCTCACGGGGAGAGTTTTTGTTGCCCTCACTAAAGCATAACCAGCTGGAAATTGCATGGAAAATTGTTTTTTTTTGTGTTTTGAGGTTTCTGGCGACATTTGCAAGAAAAAAGGTAATTACACTCAGGAGTCAAGGATACAGTGCATTGATTTATGATACTGGATTGGCCCTTGTCTATTTGCTGCTATAGATAGACGTGCACATCCAATCACTATTGCTATGCATGGAGTCATAGCTGCAGAACGCTGCTGTTTCAATGGAGAACAGGCAGATCTCAACCAAAAAAAAAAAAAAAAAAAATTGGCTAGCTCCCTCATTTCTAAACTGATTTCCACAAAATATGGCTCGAATGAATGCTTGAAAAATGATGGATCTCATGGCATAGTTAAATATTTATTATCTATAAAGATGAATTAGTAAATAGAGCAAGAATTACAACATTTTTTCCTGTTTATCCCTTTTTTCACCAAAAATTGGCCCCCAGTCTAATATTGAGTTCTTATTTTTGGCCCTATACAAAAACTTTGAGAACCCATGGTTCACACGCTCTCCTGCTAGCTTACAGCCCCTCACACGCCCAACACAACATTACCGCTGCTGCAAAATAGTCAGCAAGCTTGAAGCTAACCAGTTATAGAGTTTTGGACCGGATGCCTACTCAAACTAAAACTAAGGCATTAATGGATCTGTTTATCTACAAGTGGATCCATCAGAATGGAGCAGAGCAGGGAGCTTGGGGCCTTGCAGGTTCCATGTCACAAATCCAAGCTTTTTTTTTTTTTTGTCTGCACCTGAATACTCAGAAATTCAATTTCAAGCTTAACATACTTTAGAAATGTTCTCTATCTTTAAAAAAAATGCCACAAGAATGTTAAACACACTGAAAACATGATTTTTATTGAAGTAGCTCTCTTATTTACTCTACTCTCTCATCAGCAGCTATAACAATTTGGCAGTCAAGGCAACAAAATATCATTTTTAGATACACCCTTTTTCTTATTTTTTACTGTGGCAATGAAGAAAAGGAGACTTCTTTATCTTCAGAACAGGAAGCTTTATTCATTCATGTGCCAACTAACTTAAGGCGGGTAAGTCATCATATATATACACGTGGCAATCAGGCCACACCCTCAACAACCGCATAGCCTGATGGGTGTGAAGTCCAAAGCGTAGAGGTAACGCCACACTACCATCTTAAAAGATAAGATCCAAAATACGATTCTTCTTCTGTATCTTTGAGTCAGATTTCAGTCCCATCTGGTTCTTTCTCTTCTGTTAGCTCCACTAAGTAACTTGATTAATAGAAAAAGCTTATTACGTGTGATTTAGTGACCTTGTGGTGCTTTTTCCCACATAAGTAGAACATGGGTTGATGTGCTTCCTTTGTATGTATTCTATAGATCCCATACACCTTCATAATGTGCTGCTGCTGAAGCCATGACCATGGTAACTTCTTATCAAGGAAAAAGCACTTGATGCACTCACTACATGCAGCAAAAGCATTTTTTTTTTGCTTTTTTTTAATAAAATAAAAAGCAGCTTTTCTACATTCACCCCTTCTTTCAGACAGGGAGTGTTTTTTGCTTTTCTTTTTTTGACTAAACATACAGCTTTCCAATCAGCGTGACCTCATGTCTTCTTGAATCAGGTGTGTGATGGGGGGGTGTTTGAGTGCTAACTTAGCAACAGGCTTGATGATGATCTGCACAGATCTGCCTGTGCACAAGGTGACAACGCTCATCTTTTTCAAAAACGTCTTATAAGGTCTGTGACTTGTCGCCTTTAAACATTTGTGAAATGCAGCTTCATGGTTCCTGTCAATTGACAGATGTAATATATTTACAGAAGTCCTATGAACATTATTCATTTATTGAACTTTAAGTTTTGAGTTTTTTGAGTATGTTTCAGGATCCTGTAACCAAAAAATAAATAAAGAAAAAAATGGCAGATTAGGCAATTTCCAGCCTAATTGGGCATTCTGATTCTGAATTTTCCTTGGATGAGTGGACATAATTTTGGGAGGTTTGGGGTTGATTTGGCAGTTTTTAGTTCCTTATTGAAATCCGTTTAAACCAGGAACATGCAGCCGCGAAAGGCAGGTGAGGAAATGACATAAAATAAGTCAGGGAGACTGCTGACCCATCCATGTCGACCGTCGCAGTTAGCAGCTCCATGCTAAGGCCTGTCTAACCAAAATCTACCTAAAGAAAAGAAATGATTACAGCCAACAAATCAAGACTACCAAGGTCCAACCCCCAACTAAAATAACAAAACTCAACAGTGTAAGACAAGTGAGAAAGAAAAGAACAAAACATAAACCACAACTCAAAGAAAACTCTAAATGCTACACAGCCTGCTGCTCTGGTGTGCCTCCTCTGTCTCTAATATCCAGCAAGTGCCAATTAAGGCACATTGGCCACACCTGCCAGGTGAGCAAGACTGGATGGATGAAGATCCAGGAGTAGCAGCGGGATGTAACAATACAAATAAAAAAACAAAAACTTTTTAGAGTACTTTCAAGTGAGGAGTTATTTGATTTATCTATCAATGTTTTACTACTACTTCAATAGTTCTTTTTTTTCTTTTGATCGCTCTTAATATTAGAGAAAATAAAAGAAGGTGCAAATGAGCTCACATTTGTTCTTTGGTGGTTGTTAATAAAGTTTTATAGGAGGTAGTTTTTTTTGTTTGCTTGTTTTGCTCTGGGTGACTGCAAAAATAGAACATGTAACATCATAAAAAACATCTCAAAGTTGAACTTTCAATCAAAAGGTGAAGCAATAAATAATGCATGATTAATTAAGGCTAATTAATTAGTAATAACTTCCGGAGCAGCTTTTTTGTGGGGACTAGTTAGTTTTTCGATGACTTTTGGGCTGGAAAACTGTGACTATCTGGCAACCCTGTTCATAAAGGTTGATGCTGTAGCAGAGAGTTTCAACTGGATCCCTCCTCGTCATGAGTCACACACACATTCACAAATGTAGACACATGTCACATGTCCTCATCTGCTGGAGAAAAACAACTGGAAAAGGTCCACATGAGTCAGCAGGCGCACACAATAATGGAATTTGAACCTGAGGGAGCGTGCTCAATCCAGGGGGACTTCAAACCTCAGTGCATTCCTCCCATGGCCCCCACCCACTACTTGCTCAGTTGGGTCTGCACGCAGCTTGCCCTTGCTTTCCAACCAACTGATATCTTTTAAAGGCTGCCGTAGGCAAAGCCAGTTTACATATATCTAACTCGACAGGCGAGCCAGGAGGAAACAAGACCAATGACCTGCATATCCATTTGATTGCAAAAACGAGACAGAAGAAAACAGTGTGTCTGTGGCTTTTTTTCTCCATTAAGGTTTTCTGAATACTCTTCAAATACTTTTATGTTTGCTAAAACTTTTTTTGGGTTTTACATTTTTCTTAGATGTATAAGCTGTACTCTAGTTTGTAAAACGTCAAGCTCGTAATGCAGTAATGATTCCTGTAACATAATTTTTTCTCCCTAAATGTATTTATTTGACACATGGGAAGCCAGGGTTTGCTTTCCAGGCGGCGCAATGAGCCGAATCCAGTCTGCATCCATTGGGCCAAGATGGACATTGCTGCATTGGATTTTAAATGGATCCAAGGCTAAATGTTTAACTCCAATTCTTCTTCCGGTACGTGTGGCCAAGAATAGTCAATTAAAAACAACAATAATAAAAAAAGCACTCTAAGATCATCTCGCTCTATGTTGCAGCGTTGTTTGTTTGCAACGGAACTAGCTTCTTCTTCTTCTTCTTCTTCTTCTTCTTCTTCTTCTTCTTCTTCTTCTTCTTCTTCTTCTTCTTCTTCTTCTTCTTCTACTACGGCAGTTTTCAGTATTTTACATACTTCTGCGCATGACAAAATTAGTTATTCTAATCGAACGTATGGCAAATTTAAATGTTTGTTATAAACTGATGTTGTTTTTCAGGGCCTGTATGCACGGTTCAATTGGAATTCGCGCAACTAGTGACAGCTAATTCACTGTAAAGGAATAAGCCAAAAAGGTGAATGAGCATTAACGTCCTCAAAATGTTTTAATGCATCCACATAATTATCTATGACTTCAAGATTTTTAATTTAAAGTTATTTAATTTATTCTAAGGTAGATTGGAAAATAAATCACAAAAGTACATAAAAGGTTGTTTATGAAGCATATTTTTTCTACAGAAATTCCAATTTGGGAAACTTTGTTCTGTTTTTCAACCAGTGTGCAGCAGTAAAATAGTGTGTTGTAAGAGATGGTCGGGTGTGCTGTGGAAAATGATTCTCTTTCACCTAATTGGTCTAAAAACATTTATCACTGCCAGGATATCAGATCTGTGTTCATCCAAAAAGAACAAGGTTTGACACTATTTAGGAACATGGGATATTATAAAAGACTTCTTTTTCTTTTTTTTTTTTTATTCCTATTCAAGACAGTTTGATAAGAATGACTTTACTGCAATTTTGCCACAACTTTGGCTGATTGCTCTCACTGTTTTTGTGAGGTTTTATAAAATTGTATTTTAATGAACTGGAGGGAAGAACAACTGCTTTCAAATTTGGAGATCACCAACAGTCTTTATTTGAAACTAAGAAGAAACACGGCCAGAACTTCAAGCTTTGTGTACCTTAGAGTTTCTCTTTTTTGACATTTTGGTTTCTTGCGTGCCATATGAATTTTGTCAAGGACAAAGTAAAACGTGGCTCAAAAGAGATTGAAAAACCCCAGTTTAGGGACAATGACCTTACCAACTGGCAAGTAAAGTCTCTGACGATAAATCTGATCATTTCTGGCGGCCACACTGTTATGAAATTAGTCATTTACTACACTGTAACACATTGTCCTCAAACCTAACTGATTTAGGCAAATCATTTTCATAGTGTATCTTTCATCTTATCTTTAATTATCTTTAATTAGGGTATAATTTAAGGATAGATATCAAAGAATAATTACAGCCACAGTCATTAAGATGCATAAGTGTATAATGAGCATGTTCGGTGTTGTTATCTGCATCACTATAAAGTCATTAACAGGACTGCACCTGTGGCTTCTCAAACTGTCAGCAAAGGTTTTTTTTTTTTTTTTTTTTT
>NC_050516.1:24499825-24506016 GCF_002922805.2 Oryzias melastigma
TACATCAATGTTTTGTTCCAATCACTTTCCATGTACTGTTTGTGCTTTGTCTGTGAGATAATTACAATACCTGCTGCTCACAAACACGAACACAATTAATAGCCTGTGCAAACATATAAAAAGAAATCTAAGTAGCCTATAATTTTCTTTTAAATTTCTAAAACAATGCTAATTGGAAAAAAAGGCCTCTTGCTTGGTAGCTCTAAGTACTTGTAGCCCACCTTCTTCACCTCTGCTCCCTGTAACCTCACATTTCCACACACTGCAAAAACAAGCCCCTTAGCAATAAGTTTACATTTTTACCCTTATTGGCAGAATTTTTCTGAAGTCCCACGCTATCTTTTGATCTGTTGTGAAATTATTTTTTAAACTATGTTAATGTCATTTTAAGTTAAAATCAAAAATTTTACACATTTTCTAGGACATAGTTTCTGTGGAGCCAGCAGTAGTTTATTAGTAATTTGCATCTGAGTTGTGGCTGGGACTGTTGGCTGGAGTAAACCTATAACAAGATGACATAATACATACATGCAACATAAGCAAAAACATCTACCAATGGAGTATTTTACCAAGAATTCTTATTTGAAGAAACCAATTCTAATCACTAAGACATGATTTCTCAAGCTAGAATGCTGGTGAAAAAGGTACTTAGTAAGGTAGTTTTTTGAGAAAGACAGAAATTTGTAACACTCTACAGTTCAGCAAAGTATTACAAACAAAAAAAACAAAGAAACAGGGGCATAAATATACGTCTTACGGACAAAAAAAAGAGTTATAGTTTGCTTTCCTTCTCTTTATGCACACCCACCAACGTTCAAAAAAAAATAACTCAAGAATATGCATTTTTTCTTTTATAGATTTTTCCTCAGTTTACAGATAAACTCCACAAGTCCTTTCCCAGTCCTTCACCGAGATGCACCCACCCAAGTCTTTTTATATATAGTTCCTATTCACACAATCGCCGCGTCCCTTTGGCGTCCTCCTCCTTTAAGGCGAAAGCAGTCTAAAGTAGATTTGCGGGTCATCAACGTTCCGTCCGCAGGTTGCACAAATGTGGCTTACCGGATCTGTCCAGTGACGAAGCATGTGAAGGTCTCACCCAATAGTCGATAGATTTCCTCCATCTTCCACCAACACGGTTGGTACTCTTCTCCTCTGTCTCGGTAGTCCTTAATAGTGTGTTCTGCAGCTGTCAACGTTGTATGTGGGGCTCACTCAGGAATCCTCACTCAGGTCAGGCCTCTCACCCCTCGCGTTCCGAGAGACACTCCTCTCATATGTAATGTTTGTAATCAGTCTGGCACCTGGGTGACAGGAAGTCCCCAGGTAGCCATGTTTGTAGTCCAAGGCTCCTTTTATGATGTGGATAAAAAGTCCAACACCATTGTTTCAAACATAAACTCAGAGAAAAACAAAACATACAGGACCATTTCAACCAGGGTTATCAAATGGAAAGTCATTACTGAATTATCTTTTTATTCCCTCAGTAAAAAGACATTCCTACCGATATTCGAACGTAAACATATGTGGCAATGCTACAAATTAATACTAGATTCAGTTACACTCCTTGTCAAATTGCTAACACACAAATGCTAACTTCTAACCTTAGTCTAGCTTCCACTACTCTTTCCCATGAGTTCATTGTGACCATTGACTGTAGAAACGATGGAAAGCTGAACCCCTCCCCCCTCTTGTAGGAAATAGGAAGTACCTGCTGGCTCCAAGAAGTCAAAATCTAATAGACTTCCATTAGAGAAATATTTTTCAGTCATTTTATTTCTCAGAATAACCACTCTTGCTGTGACACATTCATCTTAACATCTTCCTTCTTACTCTAGTTTTTTTAAGATATTTTTTCTGTCTCTATCACAAGTTATCTAAGTTAAAAACTGACCAATCAAATACCTCAGTAAAAGTATGGACCCACCTCAAACGTTTGATTGACAGATCCTCCCGAGCCGCTTTCAGTGGAAGGGGTGTGACCTTTGAACAAGCTCACTCATGATTAGTGACAGTAGTTCCTCTAAAAACACGACCCAGACTGACTTGGACCAATCACTGTCGATGGGTTTCAAAATGGTGGAAGCTGTATCAGGAAGCAACAGTGATGACTTTGTCCTGATTTTGCGAGAGCCGGCGGTAATTCTTTATCTGTGGTTAACGTCACACCTCACTTTGTCCATTGTTTCTACAGTCAATGATTGTGACTCATCAGCTTTGCTCCTCTGCAGCTTCTACAACTCTGAACATCTACCCAGGATGCATAGCCTCTGACAATACTCACCATCACACCTTCAGCTGCAACTTCAGACTCATCACCCTGTCTGACACTTTCTTCCCCTCCACAGTTTTAGCAAACCCTCCTTCAGGATCACTCCGATTCTGCTCCTCTTTCCATTCCCATGTAATAAAACAGCTTGAAAATGCTCAAACACTTCTTACTTGTGTTTCTTGAACACAGATGATACCCATCTTTCTCCTTTCAGTCATGTCAAACAGCTCTGTAGTTTTCTCTGACAAAGTTCATACATTTGAAGTTTGTATCTTTAGGTCCTACATTCTTGCATTTCATTCTCTCTCATCCTCTCCTCCTTCAACTAGTAGTAGTCCAATGTCATCCCACACTTGGATGGATTTGGCTTTAGGTTTTGGGCCGGCCATGGTGCAGGGGTGAGGCGGTCGACTCCTGATCGGAAGATGGTGAGTTAAATCCCCACCTTGTCTGCCCCCCATGTGTCGAAGTGTCCTTGGACGAGACACCTAACCCCAAATTCCCTCTGATGAAAGGTTAGTGCCAGTGTTCAGCAGCGGAGTCGCCACCAATGGGTGAATGGGGCTTGACAGTAAAGCGCTTTGGGCCTTCAATGAAGGTAGAAAATCGCTAAATAAGTATATGCATTTTACCGTTTATCATTTATGGGATGCTCCTCCTGGCACAATCCTGTTCATTTCCCAGACTTGGGATTGGCACCAAAGAAGGACTTGAATGTCCTTCTTTGTGTTATGATGTCTTCTTGTGTTTTTATACTGAATTGAATTAACTAATTTGTCACAGTTTTTGTTTCTATTGGATGTAAAAATTTCAGAAAAATAATTAGGAACAAAACACAAGCTGGAAAATGTTTAACTAAAAAAAACTTATAAACAAAGATGATTAAGACCCATAATTCTCAGTTTGATGAATACAATTAATTATAAGCAATAAAAACTTAATGAATTCCCATAGAACTCCACATTTTCAATACATAGTAGCTTTTTTGTTTTGTTTAAAATAATTTAAGTTCCCTGAAGTTTGTGCCATTTCCTTATATATATATGCGCACCCGACTCCAGGTCCCATTACGACATTTGAGGTATTGAAATTAGCTCGGCCATTTAAAAATATTGACTCTTTTGCACAATCATTGAAGAGTGTTTTAGTGTTTCTAATTATTGTCTTCTTGCATCTTCTCAAACCTCTTTGGCAGACATGGGCGTTGACTAATAATGCTGACAAAATTACAAAAGCTAATTAGCCGTTAGCTCAAAATGACTGGACATGCTTTACCGGTCTTGTACTGAGCCAGAAAATGCAACAACACCACATATTGATAGTGACAGCTTTGAAAAATTCCCATTTCCAGTAGCAGCCATGCTAATTTAGAGAGTGGAGATTTATGCTTTACTTGTCAAATTTTGCCAACTCGGCTACTTTTCCTCGAATCTTTTAGAGTTGTAAACTTTGTTCATTTCCCAAAGCGTTTGAAATATTGATGTATCACTTTCTGGATGGAAAACTTTGTTAGAAGTATTTTTTTAGCTTGTTGTTTTCAATCTCAAGTATCTAAATGAGTTCATTTTTTCCTCATCACTGTAACTCCTGTGTGTTTGCAGTCATATTGATTTCTTTCAAGAAAAGTTCAGACCAGCAGAAGACTCTGGCTTTAGACTGTATGCATGTTTCCCTTCATTGTGTGTGCTGCAAAGTCAATTTACACTATTCCCAACTGGGACGGGTAGTTAAGGTCTGGCTAAGGCTCTGCTGTGTCTAAGCCGCATCATTTGAATGGACCTTATTTGGGGCCAGATACAAAGCATCACTCTTGATGTATTTCCTTGACCAGCAAAAATGGATTCATTGAAGCGTCAAACTCTTGTATAGAGGACAAACACTAGAAGCTGGCATGAGTGTCGCTCCTTAACTTGTACTCTGTTATTACAGTCATCCTTCGCTATATCACGGTTCACCTTTGTTGCTGTTTCTCAAATTTTCTTTAGTGTAATTTTGCATGTTTTTTTTCTGCATTCTGCTTGGCTGGAGATCAGCATCATGTAGATTGATTAAAAAACAAGCTGGGACATCGATTTTAAAAACCTGGTTTGGCAGCCATAACCCTTTAACATCTGAGATGTCTCTTTGACCTACTGTAACTCCTCGTCCGTTTACAAAATCAATGTGAATTAGTTGATTCTTGACTATTTACGTTGATTTTGTAATCACTACTGTGCAGTGCTGTAAAATGGACAAAGGCTGCTTTTTTCCACTTCAGAATGCACTGGAATTACATTAATTGCATAAACAGTTGACCACACTGGAGCAACACATTCCTTTCTTGCTGGATGTTAGTCTATGGTCCATGATGCATCATATGGTTTCCAAAAAACACAAGTTTTTAGTATTTTCAATGTATCTGTGTTTGAAAAATGATGACAAATATGACCAATCTCAAATTTTTCTGACCAGAACCTTTGTTTTACTGAGAATCCAGCTCAAGTCTTTGCATCAATCAACTATGGTGGCCCTGAAGGGTAAATCACATCAACAAATCACTCAACAATTCAATGAACTCTTTACCAGAATTCAGGTAAAACATCCTTTTGCTTTTCCTCTCCTTTAAAACTCAAATTTCATCATCCTATCACCGATGTCCTTATCTACCTATCTTTTTCTTTTATCATTTTATTTTGATTTCTGGAAGTTACTTTTGTTTTCCCATTTTTTTTTTTTTATATTTTGTTTTGACTTCTGAAATATAATTTTGTTGTTTCATTATTTGTTTGTAGCTTTTTAAATTGACATTCTGATCTTTTTCTAATGTGATTTGTACTTCAGGGCCACCGTAGCAAACTCCAGTTTGAAATCCTTCTCTACCCTTCTAGATGTGGGTTTCATGTCAGGCCTTTGCATGTCGATCTGTCATTGCCTGGTAGGTACTATTATGATTACCGGGCCTATTTTTAGATTGAGGAAATGGTTTTTGGATAAAGGCTACTAAAATAGATATTTGAAAGTGACAACGTATGACTGAGTTAAGCTAATAGGATCACAGCCAATCTCTATCACATTCAATTGTTATTTACAAATAGATAAAAAAGGAAATAAAAGTTTGATTACCAGCAGAACACTCTAGAATAGAATGGAAAATAGAACTCCTGTGTAAAGCTTTCCTCGCGTTGTGGAGAGACAGATGCAGACCTGATGGAAGTGATGTACATATTCCAATTGATTATTAAAAATTCAGTTTTTGTGTGGAAATCAGCCTTTATTATTGATTACATTTAGTCATAAGTAGAATAGTTTCTTAAAATACAAAATCTATCCAAATATTAGAGTCACAAGAATAGAATTCCTCTAGTTCTTGACTTTAGTTTGCAGGTCTAAGGTCTAATTACAAAGGATTACATTTCCCACTAGTGAGTTTCTGCGCTCTACAGTTAGTGAGAAAGGCCGTTACCAAGTAACTGTGCGAGTGGAAAAGGTGACCAATTCTTAGTGCCTGAGGACACATCTCATCTACAGGCAGAGATGATAACTTTTGCTTTAATGATTCTGTCAGGGTCATTCAAATTAGAGACTGGCAAGAAAGTAAATGAAAATGAATTGAGATATAATCCCCAAACACTTCAGACTTCATCTCCATGAGGCCACAGATATATCACTTTTAAAGAGTCCTTGTGTGGGGAGGAGAAATCTCCTCAATGACAAACCTATTATCTGTTGCTGTCCAAGGTTAAAGCCAGCATGTCTCTAGAATTAGAAGCTAGATTATTTCTATTATAGCCTGGGTTTTATGATATCTATCGGTATATATGAACAGGATCATTATGAATGATGAGTGCTCATTTCTTAAACCCAAAAGACTTGAATGAATGAATGATTGAATGAATGAATGAATGAATGAATGAATGAAATGGTTTATTTCAAGCAATCA
>NC_050516.1:24506083-24517950 GCF_002922805.2 Oryzias melastigma
TTAAGTTGAGGAGAGCTGGAGACACACGTCTGCTCGTGACCCGGAACCGGAAAACGGTGATAAAGGTGATAACGTTCACCTTTTCATCAAAATTGCTTCTGCTGGTTCTTGCTTTTGAGGATAAATTGGGTTAAGATGATCAACTTGTACAACCACTGGAAGACATCATAAAATTACTTCTTAGATAAATAATAATAATATATATTTTTTAAAAATCCTATTTGGAAAAATAGCAATAAAAATCTGTTCTGAGATAAAGGAGCTTGAGTTGGTACAATATATATATATATATATATATATATATATATATATATATATATATATATATATATCCCAAGTTTTAAAATGTTTCTTTATGGGCCTTTTTTGGTTAATTTACTTAATATTAACCCAAGAAAATTGTGATCACAGATATACATTGTATAATTAGTTTTTTTATGCCACCTTTAAGATTTTGAAGAGCAAAAACAAAGGCTGAAAATGGAAAAGAACCAGAGTTTGTTCCACCAACCCAACATCATGCTAAAAATGGGCGGATTGAGAAGGACTAAATATAGTAGATGTTTTGGTAAGCTCTAATCAGAAAGAGTGGTGGAGACCCCTCGCCTCCACCCCACCAAACTTTCATGAATACAAACTGCAGCAACAAACTGAAAAGGTTCTTGAAATGAGAAAAAAAAAATAGTTTGGGCATAAAATCTTCTGCAAAGAAGAAAATTTCTCCCAGTTGAAACTTTTTTTTCAATAGATATTTACTAAAAATATGACTTTCTTGGAATTCTTTTAGCTTTTGTGAATGTATTTTTTGTACACGTATAACTAAATCGCAAGATAAATCTGAATGAGACGTGTTAATGTGATGTGATGTATGACAACATTACTCAGCATTTATGCACTCTGTGAATGTGCACTAAACCCAGCTGATTAAACAATAGAAAAAAGGTAAAGTATTAATTCATATGTGAGTCACGCACAAGCCTTTTTCTAAAACGCTGTTGAATTATTACTGTATATGTTGTGAAACACAACGGCCTCTTCCAGCAGAGCAAAACTGCCAGGAAGTGTTTACAAAAGATACAAGCAGCGTAATGAGTCATTCCAAAACATACGGAAAGGTTGCTGAAAGGATTTATGCTTTTTGAACTTGTATTTTACATCGTTTTCTCTCGGAGAAGAGCTGATGGACATGATAATAAACAAAGCAGAAAAAAAACATACAATGTTTTGAGTTTACTTGTATTATTTTGCTATTTTTTTTTATATTTGTAAAGGAAAAAGATGTAAAAAACATGAAATCATGATGCAGGTTAACGCTTTTGCACACCAAATATTTAGTATATATATATATATATATATATATATATATATATATATCCCCTGACTATGTGTAGCTTGTTCACTTTGATTTGTAGTTTTAGCTTCATATACTGACAAAGCTTGTTTTTTCTAAGTTACTTAAGTACTTAAATCATGATAATGCACTAAAATATACAACCTTATTTTTTATTTCTTCAAATTACTTGTATCTGCACATCCCCTCCTCAACACGCACATTCATTTCCACTGCACCTGAGTAAGCAACACTGCAGCATCAGTTTTTCTAAAAACCTGCCAAAAGAGATAATTTTTACTTATGACATCAAATCTCTATGAGATGCAGGAATGTTTTTTTTTTTTTTCCTGAAAAATTTTCCACATTTTCCCAAAAGGACTTTGTCATAAAAATACACTTTGCTGGGATTTATTGCACAAACATGGTAGTTTGTCTTAGTCACTGTCTGATTTGCTTAAACTAAAATAATTTCATGTTAATAGCAGCACACATACAGTAAATTAAATGAACCAGTGAGCTGACACTAAATTAAAGTATCTCCTTCAGGGGATGCACGCTACTTTTACGCATGAAAACTAATATATTATTTCTGTGGTTCACATTGACTATAGATGAGAACCGGAATAAGTGACCCCTCCCCGCTTGTGGTCCAAATAGAAAGAACCTGCTAGTTCCAAGAAGCCAAAATCTCATAGACTTCTATTGAGAAAAAGACATTCTTATTACCACCTGTTTATGAATTTATTAGTGTACTGCCTGTTTTAGCATGTTCTTGATAACCTGTCAACTTCCTTTGACAGACATTGACCTTTTTGACACCATTATAATTAGTGTGGAAGTATGTCCGCTACTCCTTTTTGGGCTGTTTTCCACCACTTCATGGTCGTTTAAACGATTAGCTAATGTTACCTGGCAGCAAACAAAATGTGTCTGGAGATCGCTATTTTGTTATCTATTTTATTCCATTTTCAACAATTATAGTAACAACATAATTTATCCGTTATGGGATAAATAACATAATGAAAAGTTCTATTATTTTTTTGTTTAATAAATGGACATCAGTATGCATGCACAATTTGAACAATAGCCTATATGTTTTGTGACATATGAAACAGACGTGTTAATGTAAATTTAATGCATTTAATTTTTTTTCTAATTCGTGCACGATTTTGTTTTTAAGCAAACATTTTTATTGACAGTCATCTTACCCCATAATAATGCAGGACATTAACAATCACTTTCCCTTTTGCTAAATTTACATACAAACATACAAAGACCAAACTTTTTTTCCCCTTGAATTATTGTAAAAAATCACAACAAAAGAATGAAAAATAAACACTGCATTTACGATGCATTGTGGAGCAAAATTGTAACATGTATATTCATGCTTCTTCTTTAGCAAATCCCCATTGTTGCTAATGGCGACAAACACATTCAGGACCCCGTCCTTCGATAATCAAGGACAAATCTGATCTATCTGTCCTGTTCTGTTTCACAATGTCTTGTTTGCGCTCACAAAACATGAATCTCATACAGTAAACAATCAGCTGTGTCACATGCTGGTGAATAGTAATTGCCAGTTATGCCAATCAAAATTCAATTGTCCAAGCCCAAATCTGTTATTATTGAATTTATATCTAATGTTCTCACCCGGGCTTGGAGACACATTATGAGATTACATTATTCTCTCCCACCACTCTCCCAGCCCCTTGTGTGAAGCTGAAAATGACAATTACATAATTAAGAAGGTTTCATTAATTAGATGAAAGAAACAGCTGATTCTCAGTTAAGAGTCTTAGTTATGCCACAGATGATCCAGTCTGATAGAGGAGTGTTTTATGGAAGGTATTTGAACTGGAGCGGTGAAGATGTGCTCATGTGGGATTTTCTCCCATGTTTTGAATACACGTTTCTATATATATATAACCATTTGATAACAAAAAAAATCAGCAACAATTGCTGTTGTTTTTTTTAATCTGCTGACATTGCAATCATATATTATTTTAATCACTAAACAAATACTTAATTATCTTTCGGAAGATTTTTGGTTAATAATTAGTTGTCAAAAAGATTGTTGGTGTTGTAGCACAGTAATAGCTATTTTTTTTTTTTTTGAGTGAAACAAGATGGTGAACTGCACGGTGGTTAGTGGTGGGAGGGCCCTGATTCAAATCAATGCTGGGCCTTTTCTGTGAGGAGATAACATGTTTTCTCAGGGTGCTCTTTCGTCCCCCCACAGTCCAAAAACATGCTTCACAAGTTAATGGGAGATTGTATATTGTTAGGTGTGACTGTGAATGATCGTGTGGCCTTCCGACAAACAGGTGATCTGTCCAGGATGTACCCAAGCACAGCTGGGATGGAAAAAAAAAAAAGATGGCTAAAACATTTTTTAAAGGAGCCATACCATGATTTTCTTAAGCCTTTCAGAGTGAACTATATCCATTTATCTGATCATATAGTAGCTTTTGAAGAGTTAAAAAACAAAATTTTTATGAAATGTTTGTTATTTTTCGTGAGTTTTTTCCTACCCAGAAGTAAAACGATTCGATTTCTGAGGCTCCACCTGTTGGTGCCGCCCATTCCATGACATCATCCTATAAAGCAGCGTGTCTGTATTTTTCACATAAAAATAATCCAAACTTCTTCAAAGATGGATGCACATACCATGTATCTGCCTTTAGTAGGCCCGGCCATCGCTAGACTGGAATTTATTGAAGACAGGACACAATTGGAAGAAATACGGTATTCTGCATCTAAAATGAAAGTTTTTCCTGATCACCACTAGCTCTGTGGAGTGTTGGTGTCAGACCGGGGATGATACTAGCAGAGCAGACTCTTCCTGGAGGAGATGTCTCACGATGTTACGTCAGATTGTGAGGACCCGCTCGTTTTCATGGGTAAGGGAGGGGCTGCTGTTGAGAGCGCAGGTTTTTAGAGGATAATTCAGATCAAAATTCCCTTTTTGGGGTTCTTTATAGTGAGGAATGAACTGTATAATATACTTAAAAGCTCAAAAAGTTGGTTTTTCATAGTATGGTCCCTTTAAAGTTAACGAGAATAAATTAATTTAGTTTATTTTTAAGCGCTATGTCATGCTGTTAAAAATAGTTTTAATGCTGTAAGGCAGCTGAACTTCATCCAATCATCTTGCTGGGGTACTCAGTCTTTTAAAATGTGATTGTGGGATCAAGGGCCAATGAGTGTCAGTCTTAAAAGTTTGGACATTGAGCTGAGGCAATCATTTTTTAACCGCAGCTTTGGATTAAATGGTTCATTAAAATGGATCATTTAAATGCATGGGAGAAAAAGAATCCATCCGAACAGCTTTGTGAGGTGAAGAAGCTACGAGAGAAACTGTCTGATGCAGATGGTGGACTGATGGGCTGTTAGAGAGCAAAGGTGCAAAAACGGATTCACTGATTGAACTAACAAAGGTAATTAAATTCATTTTAGATGTTTTGAGTCAAGCCTCGTTTTGGTTTGATCTGCATAACAGCACAAACGGACTCCTTGATCTTTGTGCAATCTTCGGTTCACTTTAAACCAACCATCTATTAAATGGGTGACACTAAAACAGCAAAATCAAATTGACAGATTATCACTTTTCCTTCCCTGGACTGCAAAAAAGAACTGGTGAAATCAGTAAGCAAAGCCTTCGGATGAGGGAGTACATGGAACACTTTCTGTCTTCTATTTCACGGCTGGAGAGAAAGAGAGCGGGTAGCTAATGAATAGTATGATTGATTGCCACTTTGTTAAAGGCAGTAATTATGAAGGAGGCTGAGAAACTGTTGCCATGGAAGATATAATGACCTGAATAACAGCAAAAGGGAAGAAGTGAATCAGTCACAAGATTTAAACAATCAATGCAGGAGCATGTTTCAGTTGTTTTTAGAAACCTTTAAATCTATTTGCGTACAGTTTTGATTGGATGTCAATTTACTCTGGTTTGTGTTGGCCCGACTCCTGCTGTGTTTTGGGTTGAAATGTTGTTACTTGAGAGCTGTTTTTGTTTTAAACACTGAAATCTCACTGCTTTCTTTATTGTGATTTTATTTGTTTTTTGACTTTATAATTGTAATTGTTTTGTTGAGTTTTTATTTGATTTCCTTGTTTGCTTCAATGTAAAAAAAAAAAAAAAAAAACACTTTAAAAGGCCTCTGTATAAACCCTGAACACGTGATTTTGACGGTTCAGTCTGAATTCATTTCCTATATACAGCTTTTCCATACATTTACAGCATGGATGCCCAAGGTGGGTACCCCGGAAGTTATCTTTTCACCGCCAACTCGTGGCTGTGGAACCCGTGGAGTGTTTAATATAAACCCCTTACCCATCTCCCATTGATTCTCTATGGTGTTCCAAAACATTCCGATAGTAATATACTTTCAGCCATTGGGTGGCGCTGTTAGCACTTTCTTTGGCTGGGTGAAACCCACGAGTGTTTTGTGTTAGAAATTCCCAAGAGCCTTCACGGTCACTTCCGATGCTTTTAGCGGCCTTTTTTAGGTAGCCACGATGGCAAACCAACAGTAGTGGCAAACGGATAAAGTCAAAATTTCAGCTCTATGTCTCTCATTAGGATCCCAGTTTGTTCACATTGGATACTTCTGCGTCCAGTATGTGTGAACCAGACGTTGGCTACTTGTCCCTTTTGGGGTCAGGGGGGTGCCGGATTCTAATCTGGCTATAGATGGGCGAAGGCAGAGTACAGCCTGGACAGGTCTCCAGTCTGTTGCACCAAGGGACAATTTAGAGCAGGGGTCCTCCAACTACGGCCCGTGGGCCGAATCTGGCCTGCCTCCACATTTGGCCTGGTCCTCCAAGTACTTTCAGAGACGTATTTTTTTATTTATTTTTTTTTTACTCTGCCTGATCAAGACCCACATAGAAGATGACTTTTTATTTTAAAATTCTGCAGTCTGAACTGTGACAGGACTATTTATTGGTCTAATTTTTAAAATGCTTTAGTATAATTTTTTCAAATTTGGCAACGTGTGGCTTTCTGGAAAACCACAAATGTTTTCCAACATCAGGGAAAGCCTCACATCAGAGAAGAAAACAGTTATGTGTCCCTCACAAGAAAAAGTTTTTGTCACAGAAAGGCCCCCCATTGGTGGTTCTGTTTCAAGTCCCCCAGGCGGGACTTGAACAGGACACCTTCTTGCAGTGCGGCACTAACCGCTGCTCCACCATGCAGCCAAAAGTCTGCAAAAACACAAAATCCTTACTTACATTAAATGTAAAGTTCTGTTCTTTAGATAGAGCACACCCACATGAAGAAACGTGTTTCTCCTCTGTGCCACAAGTGCGACAAGTCACCCTACTGCAAAACAGTATGTATCTGTATATTTTATATCCCTAATATTTAAACAATTTTTGCATCTTTAACAAAAAAAATGCATTGTATGGCTTCATATCATTTATACCATTCATACCACTGCCAAAAAAAGACGAGAAACAATATTTTTTATGTGATTTTACCTTGTCATGAACAGATTAATGGGATATTAACACTTTTATTGCTGTAATTAATAAAGCCTCTTGTTAACAATGGTCAGTTTAATGATTAGAGATTGTAAAAAATGTAGTCTTTGTTCCACACACCAGTAAATACAGTCATACAGAGAAAGGCACAGTACTGCTCCATTATACAGATGGTTGGTCAAATGTAACAATCGGCCTCATTTGTCCCCTGACATTGTTTAGAAGCAGAGCCCGGCACCACATAGATCTTATCGTACACTCCACTTGCGTAAAACTATTGAACTGATTTTACCTCAGGGGCCCTCCTCCTCCTCCTCCTCCTCCTCCTCGATCTGCACACAACTCCTCAAGAGAACAACCCGCAACCTTAAATGATGAAGGGCCTCTCGTAAAAAGGGATGTAGAAGCTAAATAATAAAGAGAGTTTAACAAATGCCTCCAGGCCATTTCCGAGATGAACATTACTTTATTAAACAGACAGATGTCTGCTGAGACAAAAAAAAAAAAAAGAATTACAAGTATGTTAATGTGACCATTTATGGTTTGGCAAAACATGATCAAGTCTAGTTTGAAGGAATTTGTTTTCCACTATTTATGAAAATACTTTTTTTTCTTATTCACATTTCTTTCATTTGTGTGTATTTTTCAAAAAATGCTATGTGACCTTCTACACTGTATTTTACACAGATTTCTGGGAAGTTGTGTTAAAAGATAACACAAACTTTTTAAAAAATCCCTTAATATAAGAAGCTTTTTCATCTGAACAGAAGCAAAATTGTCATGTCCAATTTAAGCGTATTTGCATCTGTATGGTAAGCTTGGCAGAGTCTTCGTACAGCTTGGCTGGATGCAATGAATGCATTTCCCAGAAAGTGAATGAAATGTGAAAATCCCCAGAGCAAATGCTATTGAAGTACAAACACATGCTGGAACAACTAGGAAAAGACATTTAAAAACATGTTTTGTTTTGCATTTTTCAAGGTTATGCTCAACTTTAAATCACCTTCTTTGGGTAGACCACAATTTGAGTACAAGCAACAAAAGAAACAAATAAGTGAATATCTCATTGCTCCATGTCTTAATATTGTAGTAATTATGTTTATTATTTAAAAATTACAGAAGGCAATGAAAAATAAATACATGTAATACTTACAACTGGAAATACAACTATGGTTTTACCATATCAGTAGTGAGTAACACAGTTTGCTATGTTTTCATTCATTTTACAGAAATTCATCCTGCTACAAAATAAACTATAAAAACCTACAAAAAATTAATTACTGCATGTGTGAGTGTGGGGCACAGATTACGTTCAACAACCTGCTATTCATCTTGTTTTGTGAATAGTGGAGGTAACAGCTCAAGATTGGCTCTTCATATCAGTTTTGGAGGCTCCAGAAGTGCTGCTTTCTTCCCCCGAGGTCGAGAATTCAACCCTGTGAAGACACCACACTCAAACCCTGCAATGGAAACATTGCAGGGTTTGAGTGACATTTTAATGTCCCTTTTGAAGAAAAAAAAAGTAAAGGTCAAAATTTTTCAGTAACAGACACAGGATGTCACCATTTTTTATTCTGTATTTTACAATAAATGATTCATAATTTACAGAATGGAAACAAAAAGGAAAGAACTCGACTCACTCTCATTAGTTACTGTATTTTCTGCTCTATTCGTGGAGCCAGTTAATAAAATATTTGTGCATATTGTGGCACAAGCATCCATCTTGGTACAGATGTACCTTAGAATCCTCTCTTTCACAAATGCATGTTAGCCACGAGAAAATCCTATAGTTTAATATACATATAATAGTATTCTGTGGGTACCCATCCAGTTTAAGAACTGCCTTTTGTGCATGAACCGCCCATATTGTTGAGACTGGAGCAAATAGACTAAAAACTTTAGTAACAAATATGACTGCCGTCTTTACGAATGGCCACCATTTTGGATTTTTCTCCTACCTAATGTGCTTTTCTGAAACAGAGGGCCCTAAGATAGATCATGCCAGATTTGGTTCTTGTATCATAATATGCTCGATTTGTCTGAAATGTGAAACCATCTGCCTCTGCACTAAAGGCGCACCGGATTATAAGGCGCACCATCAACGAATGGTCCATTTTTTAACTCTGCCTTGAACTATTAAGACAAAATAGCCAGAGATAAATGTGTCTGTAAGTCAGACTTTAATAAATGTGTTCACAAAAACTTAAATTTACTTGTAATGCTAGCTTCACACTGGCCCTGGCAACACACCTTTAAAGGACCGCTTCCAATTGAAAGTCTATGTAAATGTGCGTTTATGTGTCTTTCGGGATTCCGCATTCAAAATTCTCACATTCATGCATCACTACAATACTGTAGTTGTTAAGTCTGTTTTTGAGCTTTATATACAAAACGTTCAACCAATAAATGCGTTGAAAGCTAAATGACACCAAGTCTTTCGTATATCAAGCAGAGCTTTGTAAGAAAAAGCCTGAAGCAAGATCCATGAAATTTGCACGGCTTTGACATCTTGCACCAGGTCTCTTTCAACTGTAAGTACATGCGCTAGTAGCTACCAGGTATTGACCATTTAGCACTTCCTTCAATGTGTTTCACATACCTGTTGTGTTCTTAGCATTAGCATTAGTATATTAGCCATGTTAGCATATTTACAATAAGTCATCTTATCTGTGGTAACATAGAATATTAAAAAAAACACCATCTGACAACTCTACATATTAGCTGCATTAGCATATTCACAATAATACTCAACCTTGTTTGCTTCTTGTACAAAACTGACTGATACCACTATAGCAAATGTTCCAGCAACTAAACTAACATAAAAAAACACAATCTGACACCGCTACATGTTAGCTGCGTTAGCATATTCACAATAACACTCAGCCTTGTTTGACTTATCCAAAAAAAAAAAAACGACTGACATTATGACACCGAGTTGCATAGCTCTCAAAATCACCTTGACATCAGTAAACACAATCAGAATTGATCCGTAAATGAGGCGCTCTGGATTATAAGGAGGACTATCATTCTTTGAAATAAAATTCAGGCTTTTAAGTGCACCTTATAGTGCGGAAAATACATATTCAAAACCAATTTTACATTTTGATGTTTTGAATTACACGAGCGGGAAAGTAATCTCATTCACTCATGTGATTGGAAGCATTTGTATGAGTTTCCACATCCATCCTCTCAAGCTGATTAGAAAATGTAATTTACATTTCCATCAAGGTATAGTCTAATAATAACAAAAAAAAATCAGTATTTATTTAAAAAATGTTCAATATGATGCAGAGGGTTAGGAGTCCCACTAAACAATAACATAAAAGTGAAGAAGATGGGATTGACATTGTCTTAAAAATTGATTCTTAATGATTAAAGAGAAAAAAGAAATGTTTAACATCTCAAATCAGAATTGGAGAACTCATTATCTGTGGTTCCTGATGGGTTTGCAGCCTCACTCAACGGGCTCACATGTCAAGAAGGGACTCATGTGAAAGAGGAAGCTCCAGTATTATACATCTCTGACATGCTAACCTTCGACAGCTCACCACCCACAGCCTAAAGCCCAAAGTCAGTGATTCAGTCTTTGCTCTTTCATCAGTCACCATGTCCACAAGCAACGTCGAAGACGCAGCCCCCAATGTCACAGGAAATATTGTGTGAAGGGATGAGAGAGGACAGGAACGGCATTGTCATTTCACTGATAAAAAAAGAAAAGAAGAAAGAAGGGAGAGTTAAACGAAACAAATAATTCCTTCCAATGTAAGCACTGCTTAAGATACATAAGAAGAGAAAAGGAGATTTGAAAAAAAAGGGTGACATGGGAAAAAAAATACTTCACTCAAGGTTGGGAACAAAAGACGGAACTTTGTCCTCAAAGTCATTAATTGCCCATGTGGAAGACCTCTGCATTCAATTACACATCTTCCTCTTCTTCCTCTACTGCATGCCTTGATTCCACCCCTACTTCCCTGATTACAGTTAGCCAAAGGTTTAGCTGGAATCTAAAGCTATTACAGCTGTGCAGGCTCCACGAGTAGCCAGACTAAGGAGAAGTGACAACTCTATCTCGGGGGAAGGTTGACAATAGAGGACATAAGGAGTTAGGAAGAGCAACAGAAAAGAGGGAGCGAATCAAGAGAGGAAGAAAGCTAATGGAAAATAAAGGAAAAGAGAGTTAAGACAACAGGAAATTTAATAAGCAGAAAGGCCGAAAAAAGATTTACAGAGCGTGAAAATTTACTTTAAATTGGTTTTCCATTGATTATTTAAAGAACCATTCCAATGAAAATTGTGTTAGCTTGTTTTTTTTTTTTTTTTAACATGTTCTTGTGGTATTTTTCTCATGATGAAGGACATATACACAGACAATTGAGCTTACGATTACATTTCTGAGTATTTCTTTATCCTAAAAACATTGTTTCAACTGAGAAATATCTCCAATTTTGGTCAACATCAGACCTGAGTGATGTGTATGTGAGCTACTTTCAGCATACATTATTTTACAAACTCCCCGTCACAGAAGGGCTTTCTACGCTGGTGTATGCCAAGGTACGTTCCCCCTGCCAGAATTTATTTCCCCGCTCTCTGGCATCATTGATTTGTTTCGTAACGCTTATATTTTGTCCCAAAAAGCGTTAAAAGAAGGTGGATTATTACAATATACTTTATTCTGGGGCTTTTGGGAGTTTATCGTCACATTTGCATATTTTTTCACATATTCTACATAAAACAACAACAGCTTTTTGTGTTAAAAATGATCTTTGTTTGGCTAACGTAGGATAAGAAAAGCGATTCATGAAAGTGACTTAATTATGGAAGCATTCAACAACAGACAATTAATAATAGCTCTAAAGCAAATTTTTTGGGGGCACAGATTCTGGCTACGACCTGACAGAATTTGTGCCCCCTCTTGTTGTTTTACATAGATTATGAGGGGAAAAAAATAAATAACCATCAATTATGATGGGCCGCACTTTGAGAACCCCTGTCTTAGTCTAACAATGCTTTTAACTAAGTTTATTATGATTTAAGCCCTACTTAA
>NC_050516.1:24518191-24521794 GCF_002922805.2 Oryzias melastigma
AATAACTAACAAAGCTCTTTTAAAAGCTACAGTGGTATTTAGTATAAAAGTCACCTTTTGGCCTTTTTTTTTCTGCCACTTCCACAATTAATTAGTTATATTTAAAGAAATGGTCATTGTTATTGGAATCTGTCCCAAGGCAAAAATAAAAAAGCAGTCAAACACAGAACTCTTTTATAAAGTGTCGATATGGTTTGGATATTCAATGCAATGGAAGCTGTGCCAGGCAAGAATGTGATCCTCCTGAAGACTACGGCCCAATCCAAATTATTCTCTTTTTCCTACCCCTAAATTTAGCCCTTCAAATGATAAGTTAAGAAAAAATAGCGTCTCATAATTTGAACGTCACTTGACTTCACCAGTAGTCACAGGTTGGCTAGCATTAGCGCAGATCTTCCACCGCTCGAATACATGTATATGTATAACTTTTAAAATGTCATGCTTCAACAAAAAGTTTAAATGTAAACTTTTCCCATGAAGAAAAGCGCTTCTCCTTTACCCTCGCAAAAAAGGGGTTTGTGTCCCTCTGCTTGGAGGGTGGATTGGAGGGTAAATTCCACACATTTAGCAGCTCCAAGATCTGATGGGAGTGATCCTTGCATCAAACACCATGGTTTACTATCAAATTTCAATCAAGTCAAAGTAATTAAAAGAATATTTGAAATGGTTTGGTTCATAATAATAATAAATATGTTACACTTATTCCCACATTTACTCATTTACTCCAAGAGTGATCCCAAAAAAATCTCTTCCAGTCTCAGAAAATGGTGGTAATTCTGCTAAATTAAATCCATTAAACACATTTAAGGATGCTACTTAGTATTTTTTTTATGTAAAATGTGTATATTCTTGTTGTGTGTGAATTGAAAAAGAGTCAGTACGCAGTAAGACAGAATGTTCAAGCATAACATTCTAGTTATTTTTAAATTAATATCAAGTTTGTACTTACTGATTGGTTGGTTGTGTTAAAACTAGTTGTGGATGGGCAAATTATAATCCCGTATTACATGCGAAATAACTTAATTTTAATCAACTTTTAATATGATTGTTGTTCATAAATTCATCTTTTAAACTGTTAAAATAATATTCTTGTTTCTATTTCACTAACACACGCCCGTACTCACACATGCAGCTTTTCTTAAAAATGCAGCGAAGGAGAATCAGTAGAAAATCTGGCTAATTAGCACTGTCGGAGGACATCCGATGCACCACTTTGACACTTTTGTTTTTTTAATATTTATAATATTATTAACAAAATAAATAGGAAAAAATAATAATGTATAAAACCTCTCATTGGCATAATCAACCGAAGTCCAAAGATGCAGTGTGTGGGTATGTGTGTGGTGAATCTTAACAATCAGCACTGAAAGCTGCTGCAAAGAGGAGACAGAGGTGTGAGAACTGCAGACAGTTAACCATGAAATTCACTTTCACCAATTTTCCAGTAGGATTGAACTGAATCCTTCATGAGTTACATGTCAGACTCAGTCGGGGTGTGTGTGTGCGTGTTTGGCAAGTTGAGAAGACGTGGACTTTGCTCATGTAATCCCAGTTTACAGGTTTTAATCAAGCATAAGCTCGGCCATAATTTGAGGAGGACACTTCATACAAATCTGACACAAGTTTGAACATGATGAACCAGTTTTCGTGTCTAACAAAATTCACGGAATGAAAACTGACATGTAAAAGATTAATCCTACAGCTTACAACAACTTTTATACTGACACAAATAAAATGTTCCTTTGATTTATGGCACAAAAATATAAACTTAGCAGACTCTGGTTATCACAAGGCTTATATAAGTCAATGTTTGTGTTTTTCATTATTTCTATTTCATTTTAAGCTAGAATTAGCCGATATTTGGATAACAAATGCATCTTTTCGCCTCCTTTTTTCTGTTAGGATATTTAGCCACTAGCTGGTGTTAAAAATGTCCATGTCGTGCAAAGCTGTGCTAGACTTTTTGCACATGTCGACTGTCTGAACTCAAATGGTTCATGAGCCCAGCCAGCGGTCAGACAAATGCGCAGTGGATCGAGCCAGCAGCAGAGAAATAAACAGGAAATGCATCAAGTTTGATGAATTCCCACAAAGCACCACATTAGAAGTGCATGTAGTCAGTCATGAAGTTGTAGAGAGACAGATGGATAAAAAAAAAGAAAAAAAAAAAGAAAGGGAGCGTTGATGTTAATACCACTGCTCTCTCATCCAATTCTGGATTCCCTACAGCATGAATTAACATTTTATATTCAGAGCAGAGTGTGAGTTGCTCTGGCTCTGCTGAGGGCTCAATGATCTCTCATAAACTTGGCAAGCTCTGTAGGCTTCTACACTGGCATTTATAATTAGCCATCCAAATTCACATATTGCCTGTGGGAGACAGCCTATGTTTTTTTTATTATCTTTATTTTACTATTATTATCATAACAACATGATAAATCACTCTTACGTTTAACAAGGAGGAGCGTCAGTTTTAGTTTCCATCAGACGGAGATATCACAAGTGGAGGTATGTCGATAATAAAGGAATTTAAATCAGGAACTGAGGTCTAATTCACCTCTGACAGCCACACCGCCTTTCAAAGGTTACTACAAGACATCAAACTATAAGTTTCATAAAAATGTAAAAGTACAATATATTTTATCTTTTAAATTTTTTTCCAAGATTTAATGCAGAACCCAATAAGAAAAATGCCTAATCTTTAATGTCTGCTCTTTCCTACTTTATAGAGGCATTTATTAGTAGTTATTTGAACATACATCCAGTACTGCTGATACACATATTTTGCCTTTTTGTTCTTTGTTGTCGTCTTTTGTCTAGTTGAAAGGTTGAGGTTACAAAAGGCTTTTGCGTCTTTGAGTGGTGTGTAGGGCAGCGAGACAAGGAGAGCGTGAAAGCGTGGCCACCTTGTAGCATCCTTAGAGGGAAGGTCTTAATGACATGCTCAATATTCCAAACAATGTCGTTAGAAACAAACAAGTCCTGCATCAGTGATCCTGGAGATAATTGCTGCCTAATTTGCATGAGAAATGTTGTCGAACCAATTGGGGTCCTGAGCAAATAAGCATGTACATAATGCCACTGATGCGTAATTAAAGGTGAAGAGTTAATGATAGTTAACCACTGACCTTATCAAATGTCAATCAAATGTTATCCTCTCATCAGTGAGCAAATGTAACAGCAGAGAAACAAGAAGACTCTGTACTTTTTAATGAACTGTAATGGTTAGGACTCAAATTAAGAAGTAAATGATTAAATTTAGGTTTTTTTCTGTAGCTTTTACAAATTACATTAAGTTGAACTTGTTCCTAAAATGTATTGGAATGTAAATAGAGGCTAATTAATATCTATTAAATTGTTGAAGCTTAAAGCTACGTACACTGGACTGTCGCCTCCTGATTCTAGCACATGTAACTCGGAGTTGGAAGAGTCTGTACGAAAAATCAAAACGGTGAAAATCTCACAAAACTTGCCATTTCTTTCACAGCTCAACACTGGAATCGAATCAGAATGACTTCCCTACCCCTTTGACTCCTCCCTGTTGCTCCAATAGTAGGGGCATTTAAGGCTAAAGTGGCGTCTGAAAGTGTTTTTTTTTTTTTA
>NC_050516.1:24521855-24526682 GCF_002922805.2 Oryzias melastigma
TTGTTTGGTTCAATAGCCACTTTTTTTTGTATACGGAGCCTGAAAACAGTCTTAAAAACGTGCGTAGTGACATATGAACTTGATCATTTTTAACCCAAAATGTAAACTTACAAAGACTTTTCATTGGAAGTGTTCGCTTGAACGCGTGTTTCTGAGCCCGGTGTGAACATATGATCAGAGTAAAAAGTTTGATAAAATGACTTGTGTCCAAAAAACAGATTTCTTCCTCCCCCCATTCAAAGTTTAACATTATTCAATTTCAATGAACTCACATTATTTGATGCAGGACTGCCTCTCTCCAGCTGGCGTCAATCCATCACCAATGCTGCTTGTGTGGGATGTAATTCAACCAGCAGTGAGGCTGCGTACCTGCTTCTGCTTGCACTCCTCCTCGTGTCATTCCCTGTTTGAAAGACAGATTATATTGGCCTCCTCTCAACACACAAAACCCACAACTCTCAGCCGTATCATGTGCTGTAAATTAACTGCTATGCTGCCGTCAACAGCAGGGCAAACTGTAAAGAACACCATTCCATTCTATGAGTTTCATCAGGAGCCGTTTTTTTTCGAGTTCTACATAATAGAAAGTGATACCCGCTTTGTCCAGCGTAAAGACCCATATTTATGACACTACAATGACACCAAGAGTTATTACCCAAAACCTACCACTGAGACTGGAGTCATAAAACCTCATCTCACCAATGACAGAGGATCCCAAATGATCACACATAGGTCATGATCTGTGACTCAACCCTTCCCAACAAAAATACAGTAAATTAAACCAAACTTCAGAGAACATGTTTGTACTTTATTCCTTAGCTTTCCATTGAAGCCGTCATACCGGGAATAAAGAATAATTTATGTCAGCTCTTAAAATTAGATTTGATTTGTGATCTTTTGAGTCACTGTAAGGACAAAATAAAGCAGGAAGCCAACAATCTTGATATTTACAGCTCCTGAAACAGGATATTGTTTTTGTGTGTAGGCTGCTTCGAATGTATTTGTTTGCTATTAGTAAAGCTGAAAATGGAGACAGATAAGGAAGGGGTAGACACATTATATAAAAGTCAGAAATATTAAGGAGTAAAAAAATCAAAAAATGTACGATAGTATAACAACAATTGAGAATATAGAAGGGAAACTGCGGGGTGTGATTGACCTATAGAAGTAGTGTGGGGCATTCAAGACAAATTTAATAAAAATTCAAAAGAAATATTAAAGGAGTGATCCTTAAAATAAAAATGTTAAGAAAGTTAAAAAGAACTAAGTTTAAAGTGTTAAATAACAGTTCAGAACTAATCAAATGCAGCTGACAACAGGTGGGTCTTTAACCAGGATTTAAATAAACAGAATATTTTTTGTATACATTTTAAATCCATTTCTTATAAAGCCATCTGTCTATATGGTCTAGGGTCAAAGGTCACCTGTCAAAATGAGTTTGATGGGAAGTATATTCCAATTTCTTCTGTCATGTTTGCACAACGAATAGGGAATAGAACTTTCATAAAAACATAGGAGCATAAGAGATATGCTTAAGCTCGAAACAATCAATAATTTCATAAAAACAAAACAAAAAAGTACATTACAATAGTTTTAGGCTTTATCTTGTTCTGAAGTAGTTCAATGAAGTCTAATCAACAACAGCACAAGTAGTGTTTTCTGCATGAAACCAGATGCTAAACGATACCACTTATCTAGATTCCTTAAGTGTTAAAAAATACCTTTCTCCTAATCTGTCAGCGATGTTAAGCTTTATTTTATTTGGCATTAACAGAGTTGTTGGCAGGGAACACTGGAGTGCTGTTGTTGAGTGATTTGTTCGAGCCCTAAAAAGCTCTGAATACTTCTTTCATGTCAGCATGCAGACTCTGTATCTGCAGGGCGTTTTTAAAAATAACTCTACACTTGTTATTTTTTAAATCCTTGAATTTCATTTGGCAAAAGTCCACAGAACACTATGTAGTGATGTATTTTCAAGAAGATCATGAAATGTTCTTATCACTTTGATGAATTATATTTAAATTTTGCAATGAGCAGGAATCTCTCAATCTGTTTTTTTTACCCCCAATTCAATTCAGTCATTTGATTTAGAGAATCTGCTGATAAGATATTTTTGTAACACATTTTAAAAATGAACAAATTTAATAAACAGGTTTTCCATGATTTTTATTTTATTCACCTTTTTTAATCATTAAACACTTAAACAGTTCATTTCCGTGAATTAGCTTGAACAATCAAAACAAAAGAAAACGAAAATCAAAATTGAGCATTTTTTATGTGATTCATATTTCCAATCAAAATTATTGTAAACTTTCTGTTAAAATCATTGTTGTAGCATGAATAGGATGCTGAGTATTCACGAATAGCTGATAATAATGTAACTATTTATTAGCTTTGGTTATTTTTGATAGATTATAGATTCCTTTCACTTTTTTTGTCCACTTTTCCCCACAGGTTGCACTTTGTTGACGGTCCCTTGTCCGCCATCAAACTGCCATCTCTCTGTCAGTAGCATGGAGAAAGCAATTCTCACTAGAATTTTTTCAGTTGAAATGTCTCTGAAGGTTGTTCTGTGTGTAAAGACAAACCAATAGAGATACTTGCTGTCAGGATTAAAATTAAAAATGATTTTTTTTTGTTTTTTTAATCTCGGAAATCTAAATGTGTGAATATCTAGCAAATATTACTAAACTGAATGTCCATTCATGACATGCAAAATGATTGTGAAGTATTTAGCTGTAAAAAAAAAAAAAGAAAAAGAAAGAAAGCTATCCGATCCCTGATCCGGATCTGGATGCAACATTCGATTGCAATTCAGTCTGACACTACGTATCAGTCCTGAAATTCCGGTCTTGTAATTGAATCAGAATTCATTATTATTCCTTAGCAATAAGAAAAAAAATCTTACTTTTTATTTATTTTTATTTTATTTTAAGAAAAAAATATATATTCATGAAAACATGTAATCAAGTGCTTCATGACCTTTGACCTTTGAGCTGTGTCCCAAATCCCCCCCGTGCTGTGTGACATAAAGATGATCTGAAACTACAAGGCCCACAGAAGAAACGGACATCGGAGGGATCGCTGCCCACCCTGTGAACCCTTTCTGCTTCATTTCGCCTGGCTGTGGCATTTCTCCCAGCTTTTGCTCCCAACTCACTCCATCATAATGCTAGACATGTCAATCAGAGCTCTGCGACAGAACACTCATCTCCCAAGGAGATTATGTGTCATCAGAGGATGGAAGAACTTGCAAATCCCCCTTTCCTTTCACTGCTCCTGTTGAGGGCTTGAGGAGTAGCCCGTCTCCTCCTCAGTGATTAAAGTGGGAGATTGAGTGTGTTTGCGCAGCACACAGAGAGGCTCATTACAATGCGCTAGCATGTTGTCGGAAATAGCTCCAGCCAGGAACTGTAATCCAGAATGTGCTTAATGAGGGGCCACCCACCCTCTTCATGGGTCTGAGGAGTCAGTTAGACCTGAAGAGACAGAGAGAAGAGGAGGACAGAAAGGCCTTTCTCCATCAACATATCAATCTTCATAGTGATTGAAATTTCTTGGAAGTAGAGATCACTGCCGGGGCTCTAGCCTCTCCATCTGGTGCTGCTTTGATTTTATTAGGATTCATGTCAGATGCCAGTTTCAGGAGAAAAATTAAAAAGCATGAAGAGTTACAAGAACATGGCAGCAATCTATAAACAAAAATAATGTCAGAGAAAGCCTGGTGGGAGGGTGAGGTGATAAAGTGAAGGAAAAACTGAAATTTCAGTGCCATGCTCTGCAGAGAAAACTGGCTTTTTCATTTAACTAATTAGTCCAAATGGATAATTTGCCATTTTTGCTTTGTAAAAAGTGAAACTCAACTTAGTAAATCCAGTATTATTATCTAGCAGACATCAGAAGGATATGTCAGACGCTGGCAGTGTAGGACCCAAAATACAGTAGACTGGACTTGCTGTCAAAAACTTTTATAAACTTAAACTTACCAAGATCAAAGGAGCAGCAAAAAAATGACAAACCGGATGATCTATTATTATAAAACTAAACCAGACACTTTAAGATACTGGGCGTCATTGATACAAATCAAGATAGCTGTGGATGATTGTGAATGACAAGGACAAAAGCCATATTCACACCAGACATGTGAGGCTCGTTCAAGAACATACTAAATACACACTTTTGAACCTGCATATAACCCATGGTGTTCACACTGGACAAGAAGGAGGGGGGTTCTTCTTCTTTTCCTTTTGCTAATTTGTGTTAGCGCACGTCCGCCATATTGGTGCGAAATGTTGAAGCGGTGCAAATTTTGCTTCAAACTTCTGACAAATGAAAGACGGGCCGAATGTAAAATGTTCCCCTACCTCTCCAATAGTGGGGCATTTTAAGGGAAATAGTTATTTTTAGGGCTAACCCTCGCTATAGAGGGATCCTGAGCCCTATGTGGGTAAACCCCGTCGCGCTGTGCCATGGAGAAGCACATTTTTTTCATGTGGGTGTGCACTGAAGCACAGAAATTTACATTTAATTGTAGGTAATGACTTTTTGTTTTTGCACAATCTTTTTAAAGTTTGCTGACAACATCGAGTGAGAGTGACAACCGAATTTCAATTCACTGTCTCCACATTCCCTACCTAATCCCTTATTACAAAAATATATATATAGTGCAGGAGTATATAGATTTTTCGTTTTTCTAAACCAGGGGTCACCAACCTTTTTGAACCTGCGGGCTACTTCATTGGTACTGAATCATACGAAGGGCTACCAGTTTGAAATAATAAATTTGCTTAGTTTGCCTTTAGTTATTCATTATTAATAATAATAATG
>NC_050516.1:24527575-24531316 GCF_002922805.2 Oryzias melastigma
AGTGTGGCGACCCGGGGGTTAGCCCCGCCTTCAGCTCCTAAGACTCATGGGAAGTGGGAAATCTGGGGTGTGTTACATTGCTCACCATTAGAGAGGGAGCTGTGAGCAGAAGTCAGGTTCATACTGTTTGGCTGTTCATGTGAGTTTAAAATAAATGGGTGTTGTTGATGGAAGTGATAGTATGCAGCCTGCTTCGTGGTCTTCTTCTGCCTGAGACTGTTCGGGGTCGTGCGATGCACAGGGCACCGACGTTTCTCCTCCCTAGACAGTGACAGAGTAACTCGCCTTTTGGGTCCCTGCGGCGTCCCTGCTACCATTAACATACCAGTTGAGTCGTTACAATATAGCTTTAAGATACTTCAATTTTTAATCCTTTGTGAAGGCGGGTGTGATTTAAAAAATCGTATCACACTAAAATAAAATTTTCGAGCAGCTCACAAGTGAATTGTGCTATTTTTAGAAGAGGCCTGCGGGCGACTGATGTGGTGCTCGCGGGCGACCTGTCGCCCGCGGGCGACGTGTTGGTGACCCCTGTTCTAAACGCTGGAAATGACATCACCGATTTCTTAAAGCAAAAATCAAATCAATACGAACATTTCATGTATATTTGTGACTCCACTGTGTTCTGATGATAAAAAAGGTGGATGGTTTATTAAGAAATTACATTTAAGCCCTTTTTTTGCAAAAATTGTCCAACCGCAATGCATTGTGGTCTAAATTTGATAATGTAATTAGCAACAATGCACTCTAGCTTTTTGCAAAGACTCCTGGGAAATTTCTATTGCACTTTGATGTTGGAATTGCAGATTCAGACAGCACTACAAAATGGCAAACACACTATATAGTGAGAAGGAATTCATAGTGTATTTCTCCATATCTCCCCATTGGGAGGGGCTAAATGGAGGGGGAGCGAGAAGCCATGTATCATACAACTCATATAATTATAATAATGGTGTCATAATTCCGGTCAGACAATATCATTTTTCCTCCAAAATCAATTTGAACGGGTTGCACTTCCATGTATTAAAAGGGACGCCATCCATACGTTTATCACAACTAAATTTGAGTCCTGTTTGACCTGTTTTAACTTGCAACGCACTTTTAATAGCTGCGTGTTTTGTTTATGGAGTCCTAAAGCGGTCTCAAAATGTACATAGTTACTCATGAACACGAGAATTGTGAGCGTGGAAGCTCGAAACGCGCATTTCTATAGACCTTTCATTGAAGTTGCCTCTCGAATGCCTGTTGCTGAAGATGACGTAGCTTGATAAAATGAAGAAACATCCTCAACAATCCTCACAGATGTAGTTAAAAGTTGAAAGTAAAAGAATTTGTTTGTAGAGTTTTATCAGCTTTAAACCCAACAACTGGAAAAAAAAATGTGACCTTAAAGTCTAGCTTAGACAAGAAATCCATTCACTCATCAAGATTTTTTTTTTTTTATTTCGATACAAAGTCTTATTATAGGTATGCAAGAGTAAATGTATCCAAGGGAGAAGGGTTAAGTGTTTTACAAAAGACGAACATCAAGGTCGGGATTCAAACCGGCATCTGTCTGAAAGGCAGTCTTTGCAGCTACAAGAAATCAAGAGGGAGGAATTTTGAGGGCTAAGAATCGCCTTTTTTCAAGTTCTCAAGCTTATTTGTCATTATTATGTTGTTCATGGTAATTCATAGTGCTGACATGTGTAGTGCCGCTGTGGCTGTAGCAATTAGGGCTATCTGAACTGTGTTGATGAGGCTTTTTATGTCACTGCTTTAAGGCATTCATTCTGACTTCATGGCATGATCTGATTTTTTTTTTTTTTTTTTTTTTTTGTGTGTGTCTGTATTTTGCTGTTGTCAAAGTGACAGCAGCACAAGGGCGTCACTGAAGGCCTAGTTGTGAAATGCACAGCCTGCCACAGGGATACGCAAAACAATCTTGTCACAAAACAGAGTCTAAAGAGGTTCCAGCTACAAGTACATCTCAAGTTACCAATGATACAATAAACTGTCAGCGGAACAACGGGGCTGACACATAAGTGAGAGCAAATTAGTTTTGTTTTGTTGGTACATTTCCCTAAAGGACATTTCCTATTTATCTTTTCTTTTTAGTGTTTTTTTTTTCAATTAATTTAGCTAATATATTTCCAACCTCTTGCGTCTACGGAACTGCCTCCTTGTTGCTCAGAGACCTATTGTACGTTCACAAATACCCATTCCTTTTTGCACTTTTCTCGAGCAATAACATTCAAGTTGTGTGCTCATTTAATTGAATAGTAACATTAAACTTGTCCATTTAAAGCCCCTAATGAACCTCTTTCTTAGTCAAGAGGGTGTCAAGTGTCAGACTGTGGTCATAATAAGACGCAAAAAAAGGATTTTTGGTCACACCAGTTAATCCATAATAATCATAAAAAGCACTAAAATCTATAAAATGTGTCAAACACTTACATTAAGAAATATCCTTATATATTTGACTCTAAAGTTGAGAAAGTATGATGCCACCATCTAGACTGAATCATTTTGTGTCCAAACCAGAGCAGAAGTCTCACATTTGTCGAGGCTGACACCCAGTGATCATCTCTTTGTGTTGCTGGATCAACCACAGGCGCCAGTTTTTCAGCTTTCTGACATATTTACCAGTCCTCCACTCATGTAGCAATTATCCCACTGCAAATGCGTAAAATGCCAAACAGTTTCCCGTGCCAGCAGCTCTTTGCAGCAAGCACTCCTGATGGTTTTGGCACAGTGTTTGTCATATGGAACCTTTTAGTTTTTTTTTTCTTATTGTTGTTAAACCATGACATATAATTTTACAATAATTACTTGTAGAAATAAGCAACTGTCAGACTCACTCAGGTTTTGATTCCAAGTCTTTTTAGCTTTTTTTTCAGTTTAATATTTAAAGTATAATTTCTTAAAATCTGCCTTTTTGTTTGGTAATTATAATATTTATTTTCTGAATACCACTGAGATAATTTATATGAAATGGTACTATAACAGGTTTTTACACTAAATCCTAATATTTTTGTGTATTAAATATCATTAACAACAATTTTCCAATGTGATGGGTCTGTTTTGGTTAGTCTGAAGTAAAGCTGTGGTTCTCAAATATAGGAAGAAATCAAAATACTACAACTAATTTGTTTTTGTCATCCATTTACAACTTCAAGATGTGAACATAAATATTAAAAAAAAAAGTTAATATACACGAGATATAAAGCAACAATTAAAAACAGTCTTAAACACACAATTAAATTGATTAAATTGCTTAGATAATCAAATTCTCCTTCGATAACTTCACTGATTTTTCAGTTGATTTACAAATTATTGGCATTGTATTTGGATTTTTGGCGCCGGCTCGATCATCCGTAAATCCGACCCCCTCCAGGACAGGCGCTACTGTCTCGTTCAGTTTTTCATTTTCACATTCGATATTGTTGTACCTTGACTTGAACTTGGTTTAAAAAATGAGTACAGTACAGTACAGTAATACACGAGCAGTAATGAAAATACTGAAAGTACTTCAGCATCAGTGAAGCAAATGCAGCTAAGCTCCTTGCTGACGAGCATATTAGCTCCGCCTTGTTCATGGTACCAAACAGCCCTTGGTTAGAACAGTCAGTAAAAAGTGAATTCTTCTTTTTGTTCTTATTTACATTTAAGGTTTGACTTTCTATTATGAGAGTTTAAGACCCACTCCATGTTTTTAGTGTTTTTAACATGTTCTTGTGGCATTTTTCAGATGGAGGACAT
>NC_050516.1:24531553-24532170 GCF_002922805.2 Oryzias melastigma
GGGATGCTTTTAGAATAGATCAAAAGATGACTGGAGTGAGAGTTTAAATAAATGCTTTTTAAAAAAATCTAAAAAGAAAGCGTGTCTGTGCTATCCTAAAACTTGTAACGGTCCCCCGCAGCTGAACTCCTCTGATGCCAGATCTTCCTCTGAATTCAGCTTTAAATATGAAATGAAAAACTCTGCTTTGCATCTCATCAAGAGGATGGTCCACAGTTTGGGTTTGGGTTTATTTTAATAATACTTGACACATTAAGACAGAAACTTAAGATAAATAACTTTAATGTGCAATCTTTTAACTTTTTACCTCTTTTTGTAACCAATTATATCCATGTTATGTCAGGGGAAAAAGCTAAAGAAAAAATAAATCGACAAATGAAAGAAGTGTTTTTCTTCAACTATTATTTATTATAGTGCAATCGTAGTATCATATTATCAAATGGTAATATGTAGTTTTAGGAAAAAAAGAAAAAAGTAAACTCAGAAGGTGTTGGCAGTGTATGTAAAGAAAGAATAAAGCCTCTTTTTTATTTATTATGGCCCGCAGCATCAGGTACTGATGGCAAGGACCATATTATTTTTGCAAAAAAGTCGAAAAATGAAAAAAGCCCCAAAAA
>NC_050516.1:24533524-24593947 GCF_002922805.2 Oryzias melastigma
CGTTATATTAAAGTGAAACTAGAGTTTAGATTTTTTTTTAAATTAAATTTTGAAATTATAACAGTATTTTACACAGAAATAACTTAGGCATTTTTTTTTACTTTTTTTGAATTTCTTGTGAAAAAAAAAATTAATTGCACATAAGTATTTATAAGTGGTATGAATATCTCTCTTGTCATCCAACTGGAGACTCAAATTCAAACACACTGAGAAAAAATGGATAGATTTATCTCCTAATTCTGTCTCCAAGTAATTACATTTTGTATTAAATTATTACAAAAAAACAGCCTGAAAACAGAAAGATTTGGACGATTGTTGTTATATTTCATTGAGATTAGCTGAAGTGCTCTCACAAGAGAAAGTGGCGAGGGATTTATCTCATCAGACACAGGTTGCAGTTTGTCGTGCAACACTCACTGCTAATACACAGTGGATTCAATTCTGTCATTATATTATAGTTATTATTATTATTATTATTATTGGTGTCAAACAAATATATTTTTTTACATTACATCTAAAAGTCCGGTCAGTGAAAATATTGTCCAATAGTAAACTGGTCCTGAACACAGAGACTTCACACAGAGCAGCTTGTTAGCATTAGCATCACGCTAATGCTACATCGCGGTCACCGAATCAACATTTTTTTATTAAACTTTTGTTTGCTGCTATAAGTCCAGACGGTTTGTATTCCAGTTCTGACTGGCTCCCATTAAAAAAAAAAAAGAAAAAAAATCACCAGATGTTCCGCTGCTTAATCAGCCAAAATTAAACGTTACATGGAGATGATTAGCGGACGTGACCGCGGGGGTGTGGTGGCTCGTGTGCGCTTGTTTACCTTGCCGGCAGACAAAGGAAATGGAAAGATAAAAAAAGAAAAATAAAAAAAATCCAAAAGTAGAGCTAATGAGCATTGATAATTAAATGCAAACATTTACTCACCATTTCACCAAGAGGAGAAAATGCTCACAACTGGCGAGTTTCTATTTCGGACCCTTCAAAATAAAAGTTACATCCTGCCTTCACCTGACAATAGCTGGGTTAGGCTCCAGCAACCCCATAGCCCTGAAAGAGATTTCAAAAAATGGATTGATGGATTGGTGGATCTGTCTAAAAAGATCCAACAGATTTAATAGATAGATGGGAAAATTTTTTTTGAGAAAAATCAAATAAACAGCCAAGGCATCTGGAATCTCTTTTTTATGGCATTGCACCATTTTTCAAGGTAGTTCGGGTATTTGTATGTCACCTTTCACACACAACAGGCAATTCATGATGTTTCACCTAAAAATCATTTAAAATTGGTTGCATTGAAATAACCTTTTGATCTCAGTAGCTTCTGGTAATTTTAACAGCTTTTGCAGAACCCATTCAGCCTACATGCTACAAAGTGAATAAATGGATTCTAAATCCCTGTTATAAAGTCAGAATTGACTGTGTGCTCATCCTGTTTATTCAGCTATAACACAAATCCTCCCACAGTCATGACAATGACGCCGAACTTGTTTGAAGTATGTGTAATGACATCCTCATTATTTTTCATGCAAAAAGGGAATAGATCAAAAGTAGAGAACAGAGAGGGGTTGTGAGGACTCGCGAGACGAGTAATAACCTTGCCAATGGCGTTCATTGTATGAAGATTACGTGAGCGTGTGTGCGTTCGTGTGTGCGTGGGCACTGGGTTTGCCTGCGAAAGATGGACAAGTTGAGACATTTTGGACTAACGCCATCACGAATTTGCTCTCCTACCGAATCACTTTGGAAAAATACTCTCTTAACATACATGCACATCTCCTCATGGAGAAGCACTGCGACCTGACAGTGTTTTGCCTGTTGCCTTGATGTCTCGTGGTAAATAAGTAACTTTTTGGAAACAAAATTAAAGAGTTGCAGTTTGTACAATAATTAGTTGGCCAACATGTCATACCGCTAGAGCATGTGTGGTTTTGATTAAATAAACATCTAAGCCAAGCTAATTCCAAAAGGGATTTCTGCAAATATAGTTGGTAAGCAAAAATAAAAAGTAAACTTGAGTAAATATAAACTAAAAAACAAAAAACGTTTTTCATCTTTTAGGGGCTGAACAACATGTCTTGACATGGTGGTGCTTGGAAAAAAAATATGAAGCAATAATTAAATTATTTCTCTAACATAATTTTATAGACTTAGAGTAAGTGGAACCCACTGTATGGCTTTTAATATTACATGAGCCAGGTCGTTGAGGAAGTAATTGGCTTTTAGAGCTGGCTGATACTGCCCCACCATCTCCACTAAGATTTATATTGTTGACTTACTGTACAAGACAGAGAGGGTAATCACTGAGACAGTTTATTTCAAAGCTCCATCTGTCTTTTGCCCTCTGTCTCTAGGAAACTGGTGTAATTGTGTAAGGGCAATGCAGGTGTCAATATTAATGGATAAAAAGAGCAGAACTGAAGAAATAATAGTCCAAAAATCTGCACACAAATATATGTATGTTATGATATTGAAGGACCAATCCATTTAAAATGGATCCAGAGAGTATCTAAAGCTTTCTTCTAAATGCTTTTTTCTATATTTCCTTTTGATCTTCTTCTAATTCATCTATGACCCCCCCTCACTTGCTCTACCCAGGTTTTAGTGGGAATTAAATTGATTTGCGTTATGAAAGGAGATCAAATTTGTTGCAAAAAAAAAAAAAAAGTAAAATAGAAACGGAGACTTTCCTCCAATTGGGGTATGAGCTACAACAAAAAAGAGAGAAGTACAAAAAAGACGTAATAAAATGCAATTATACAGTTTCAATAAACCCATAATTCCAGCACATACAAAAATATGCAGATAGGCATTTCACATTATTTTGTTCGACAAAGCTATAAAGGCTCATTCAAAGCTGCAGTGAGCTTCACAAAACCACAAATTGTCTAATCTCCAGGTTAAAAAAGGAAGGGAATTAAAATGTCACTAACCCTTGTGACAGCCCCTACTTTCTAGGTATTATTACTAATTACAGTTCTATTATTATGGTAATTCTTGGCAACCCTCAATAAAGAATCACATAATTATTCCATTAGTTTTTATTTTTTTGTTCGTGGTAGCAGTCTCGGGTGTTGGAATGCTTCTTGTTGTGACACTTGTTGATGCGATATTTAAATATTTTGGAAATTTCAGGGAGTAAAGGCACTGAAACATATACTCCTGCACACACATGTATACATTCAGATATGAATACAGGGATTCTGCACGTTGCCTCACTGGAGTAGATAAGAGAGGACTGCATTTTAGATACACTTCAACTGTGACACACAGAATGTAAACAAGTCTAGAATCAATGAAAGCCAATTGTATATGATTTTTTTCTTAAGTATTTATTTGTATAACGGTGAAGAAAATTGGTGTTTCACCAATAATAAAGGTTTGCCTTATTAATTTGTAGTATAACTGGTTGATTTTGACAGAGGTTGAATGTTTTCTGTAGGTTTTGAGGAGTTTTGCAAACACTAAAGCAGCTACTTCGGTCCATTCCTCCATTCAGATCTTCTCAAGAGCTGTAATATTTGAAGGTGTGTAAAAAACATGGACTTTCAACTCCATCCATGGATTCTCTGTTGAACTGAGGTCAAGAGACTGGCTGCAGATTGTTGAAATCCTTTTTTAAAAAGCCAGGAATAGGCAACTCCAGGCCTCGAGGGTCGCAGTGTCTGCATGATTTCCAGATATCCAAGCCCTACTCATGACTGATTACCTGGTTCAGTTGTGTCCAGTCAATTAGAACATCCCAGAGCAGGGTATGTTGGAAGACATGCAGGATTGCAGCCCTCGAGGCCTGGAGTTGCCTATCCCTGACCCTATGGTCTCTCGTAAACTTTAGTCGGGCCTGGACATGTACTGATTTAAAGCACTGCAGGATTTTAATAATGTTCTTTTCTTACATTCTGCCTCTCACAGTTGAAAGTCTAGCTATGATGAGCATGGCAGACCTCTCTCATATTTAAGAGAGATAATTGTCACAATCTGTGACTGATAAATACTTTTTACCCCATTATGAGTGTGCATGTGTTTCTTTATAAAACAAAATTCTGCCTGTCACACTTCCACATTTTCTTTGGCAAAATAGATTTTATACACCGACTTCCTATAAGGGATTGTATTTTGGGTCTTTATCCCCTTGTTTGACCCTGAAGAAGAGATTCCCATCAGTACTTGTGTCACTGCATGTCTCTTATTTAAGAAAAAAAACATGTTTGTTTTTGTTTTGTGTCATTCAGCCCATTCTCATTAAGCAGGTTGCTGCACAAAGTGATTTGCAGAATAATTAGGCTTGGGTTTAATGCCAGATGCCCTTCGTGATGGAACCGGGCTGTAACAGAACCTGTTCAATTGCAATTAGCAAGTTTGGGAGCCTAATGACTCATACTCAGATTTGGCCAACCAATGGGATGATAAGTTATAGTTTCCTGGTGGATTTTTAAAACTTTGAGATAGCTCAGACGATTTTATTTGTTTTTTTTTTTCTTCAAAAATTGGCTAATTTATTAGTTTATTTTATATATGGAAAAGAAAACTGAAAAAAAATATACTGTTTCTGCGCTTTTTGAGGTAACAAAAACACATTTATTGAATTTAATTTGAGTATCCTCTTATGAAACATTGTTCCAGTCAAGCATTTTATCCTCTTTTAATTGAAAGACCTCCCTTTCTCTGCAGATGACCATGCCTGGATTAAGGTGTCTCCTATTAATGCAAGCCCATGGGATCTTATCACAGAGAGAGGCTGAGGCCACCCCTCTATTTATCACAACTGTTGAAGGATCCTCTTCATAGACAACAAACCTTTCAATCAGATGACATCACTTTTTTACTATGAAAGAGCAAAGAAACATAATAGAAATGATGTTATGTCATTTAACTTTTATTCTGAATATATTGGACACAAGTGAAAAGGGTGCAGATCTGATCTGATTAGATGTGCAGGTTCCATATGTGTGATGGAAGGGTGGAAAGAATGGAGTAGAAGGTGGTTGCTGTTGTGGGGCTGAAAAAATTAGCAAGATCGAGTGAGGAAAGCAGTTGGTCCTAACAACTGTTTCAGTGTCCTTGAGGGTCAGTGAGTTAATGCCTGACAAATGGAGGAAAAGTGTAACGGTGGCCACCTTTAAGAACAAGGTAGAATGGAGTTGTTCAGAAGCATAAAGCTGATGTGTCACATACTGAAGTCATGGGAGGGAGTAGTGGAAGCTAAAGATGGAGGTCAGAAAAGTGCATTTGTGAAAAATCACAGTGTTCAACAATGCAGGTCACAACTTCATAAAACAGGACTTAACATGAAATAAAAAGTTGTTGGAAAAAAAAAAAAAAATAAAAAAAATTGCAGAATCCTGGCTACATAAAAACCCACTTTAGCTAAAACCCTTCCTAAATAAAAGGTTTTCAGCTTTTCTTTCTGAGTCTCAGCTGAGTTAATGGAACATATGGACAGAGAGAACGTTCCAGAGTTTTTAGAGCCATTGCTTAGAATTCTAGGTTTGGAAATATGCTTAGGTAACACCCGATAAACGCCGATGTCCGCTGACACAGGAAGATTTTGTATTTTAAAGGCTCACAGCTATGATAACAAACTTGACAAAAATGGAGTTTTAAAAGTAAGCGCTAAATTCTAAAGGATTTAGAAGGAGTGCTGCTAAAACTGGAGTGATATGTTCTTTTGCTGGTGTAGGTTAAAATACATGCAGCAGAATCCTGATAGCAGTCTTGACCTAAACAAGGAATAAAGACCATTGCAATAATCCAAGTGTGATGAAATGAATGCATTCATAAGTATTTCAAGGCCTCAACTTGGAGATATTAACCAGCTAAATCAGGGTCAGGAGGGCAGAAGTCAGCAACAAGCATGGGGGCATTTGATATAAACTAGAGTGGTCATGGTCCAGGAATGGGTCAGGGCAGGCAGCAAACAAGCAGAATCAAAGTTGAAACAGGATCGGGTGAACAAAGAAATCAGGTCAGAATAAAATGCTCAGTATGCAGGCTGAGTGGCACAAACTTGTGAGGCTCTGTGCAGTGCTTAAGTGTCCTGTGGGTGATTGGCAAATGAGAGTCAGCTGAGTGGCATCCAGGAACTGTGGCCTGGGGTTGCTGGGAGATGAAGTGCATTCAGTACTCTGGAGACTGTTCCCGCCAGTGACAAAAGGGGGAGAAAAAGAGCTGTCTACCGACATGACCATAGCATAAAACAAAAAGACTAAACGTAACGACCAACCGAACCAGTGTTGTGTCTGATCAAAGGGATCTTTTTCTTTGGAGTAGTGCCTACTGTCTCTGTCTTATCTGAATTCAGTTGCAAAAAACGGCAAATAGCATTTAATTCATCCAAGTCAAAGTGCTAGTGAAAGAGGACAAATTCTGTAACTCCGAATATTTCAATGAGCTAGGTATGAGCTACAGCTAGGTATTGTCACCATAAAGGTGATATGAAATATCAGGGAATTGACAGATTAGCTGTCCTAGAGGGAGACATTTTCAATAAAAATAGAATTGCTCATAAAACTGAACTCTACAGTAATGAAAATGGTGGCTGCTCTCTTTCATATATATAAAGAAAATGTTGGTCAAAAAAACCATTGAAGCTTTTGTCAATAAGGTAAGAAGAAAACAAACCAGAAAATCAACAAGATCATCAAATCACTTTAATATAATACCACAATCAACAGGATCAAATAATCACAAAAGGTCTAATAAAACCACAACAGAGCATATTTCCAGGGTCAAACAACTGCAGTGGAATGATTTATGTGAAAGACAGAATAAGACTCATCAAAAAGATTGTGCTTCTTTGTACTGAGGCAGGTGGAGAGACATCACAAAAGGTGGAAGTTTGGTCTGGAAAGTAAAGGAATTGAAGGTCAGTTGAAGACAGAGAGTATCTGTGTGGAAATGAGAGGGACTCGTGTAAGTTTGAGGTTACATGAGGCAGAAGTGAAGACAGTGGAGAGCTTTAAATATTTAGCATCAACAGTCCAGAGCAACGGGGAGTGAGGGGAAGACTTCTAGAGGAGTGTGCAATCAGGTTGGAGGTAGGTTTCAAGTGTGACTGTTGAGAGTCACAATAATTAAAGGAATGGTGTACGATACTGTCGGGAAACTGGCTGTGCTGGTTTAGAGACAGTAGCTCTGAGAACAAGACAGGAGGCAGAGGTTGAGGAGTATAGGGTTAAGTCACAGGGGGAGTTTTCCTGGTGCCTGCATGTATACCACTTGTTTTTCTTTTTCCCTCCCTTTCTGGCTCTGTCACCCCTTTTGAACCCTTGAAACTGGTTGTCCTGGTCCTTACACAACATCCAATCTAGAAACCTACCTGTATCACAGTTACATGCAGGGGATCAATTTGCTGTGGCAAACTTTTGGTTCATAAACAAAAGTAAATCTCGTGGATGTCCATTAGAGCTGTAACGACTAATCAACTTAATCAATTAATTGATTTATATTACTATGATCCAACCAGATTAATTTGTCTGAGTAAAATTGTTAATCGAATTGACCTATACCATTATAAAACTATTTAAAATGACAAAATCAATTATATCAATATCAGAAAAAAAACAATTGGATTGAGGCGCCATTGGTTTATTTAGCTATATTGTCATAAACAATTCGATTGACTGATTCATTTGTGTTGGACAGGTGTACCTAATAAAGAGGCCAGTAAGTGTAAATGGAAGCTATTGGTTGTTTTTTATGTCTAATATCAGCTTTTTTTTTTCTTTTTTTTATAAACATGGCATTTTCATAATGGGCCAAAGAAGAACATTAAAATGTATTGCGATTCAGTTAAAAAAAATGCTGCAGACAAACTCTAAAGGTGTACACACACACCGGCCGCGTTGGTACACATTCATGCGGCCACTTTCAATAAAAAGTTAAAACAAACGCATGCACACCGGGATTCCTGGTTCCCGTGTTTGGAACGCGCATGAGTGCACGTTGCTATTCAAGTTTTTAAATGGTGTTGCGAGCTCTATGTACCAATCGGGCATGCATTTAGAACCCGCTGAATGAGTTGAGCTTAGATGAACATTTTCACGCATATTTGTAGCAAAGCAGCACTGTGACCAATCAGGGACTCAGATTTGGGAGTGGCATGTCAAAATACGGAAATGCCAAACGTGACCATGACAGAGGAATTAATCATTGTGGTTTGTGCCTGGTTGGATTAATTTGACTCAGACAGACATTTAAAGGTACAGAGTTGTGAAAACAGAAAAGCCTGGAGCAAGGTTTGAGGGATTTGCACCACTTTGACATTTTACTATGAAGTTCTCCCCATTGCAGATGGTGGAGAAACGCTAATAAGCAATAAAGATATAATGGAAAGGAAATACCCTCCCTGCCACTACCTGTGTGACCGCGCTGGTCCTGCGTGGATACATCTGTTTGTGTTCATAAAAGAGCATAGAGCACGTTCTTAAACGTGCAGCACGCAGCCGGTGTGTGTGCACCATGACAGACACAGTGGCATTGAGGATGCTCTCTCTCACACACACATACAAACACACTTGTCTAACCTTTACGTGGAATTGAAGTCAATACATCTTTCTTTCAAGACCATTTCTGTGACTTTAGTGTGAAAGTTGATCGTCTTTTAGTGTTTGACGTGCCATAGTCTCAATAAAGATGTGTTGGTCCAGATCATCCATTGATCATCCATTATTGTTTTTTGAGAAAGCAAGGCAACATTTGGACTCTTCCAAAACTTTATAATTAGTATCTTACATATAAATTGCATTTATGGCACAGATTAGACAATACATTTATTTTTTTATTACTATACATTCTATGTTGGCAGGTGAGGGTGATACCATCCCTGACTACACTTCCCTGCTTCATAGGTTCATTGCAGTCTCTAAATCGCTCCTAGGAGAATGATTACATGAGTTTGTGGCCCTGCAACAGACTAGGGCCATGTTGAGGTGGTTCCTCACCTTTGCCCAACAGTGGCAAAGGTTGGCTCTAGCAACTCTGTGACCCCAAAAGGGACTTAGCAGGTTTGACGTAGCCACTCTCTTATTTGTGGTCTCGGGCAATTTAAAAAACAATTATGCTATGAAGCATATTTTAGGTTGGTGAGAGGAAGCCAGAATCCCTGGAGAATACCCTTGCATGCATGGGGAGGATATGCAAACTCCCCACGGAAAGTTTCCCTATTGATAATTCTGTTTCAGGTCCCCCAGCCGGTACTTGAACCATTACTGTGAGGCAAGAGAGCCAACTACTGCGCCATCGAGCAGCCCACTCCTTTATTTGTTTTCTCTTAAATCAGTTCTACTCTGAGCTTCTCTCAAATATCTTAGCTTACCTAAAATATTGAAAACAATTAAAAGGATTTAACAATTTACTAGAACTACAAATCAAAGACTCCTAAAGGACTTCTCTTATCCTTGACTTATCAAATTAGTATTTACCCCTGAGCTGGATTTCAAAGTCAGATGAAGGGGACATTGACCCAACCAAAGCAGGAAACTGTAAAGGATGGAAGGAAAACTCTTTTGCTAGAAGTGATCTACGATCCATCTGTGCCCACGAACTATTACACAGAAATTAATGCAGCATGACATGAGGCACAAGAGAGACAATTTTCCTCCCTGTGAGAAAAGAGACTCATGCTTGAAGCACGTCCCAACTGGTTGATCAGCAGCTTTGGTGCCTATTAGTTTATCTATAAATCTTCTATGGGAACACCACTGATAAATTGCTATAAGTTTAACAAGACAATTTTAGGCAGGGTGTTCAAGCGTCTTTTGAATGTCTCCTTGAATGAGTCACTGCAAGGTGACAGTTAAGTGGCTTGACCAGAAAATATTAGTTTGCACTATGGGAAAAGGCTCTGGATTACATATATGAAACACATCTACTTCTGTACAAATATTGTTTAGCAGAACACACCACTATAAAAGATTTGTAAATCATACTTTTATTAATTTTGTTTTGTGTTACTATTCAAAGGCTCCTGCCCAGAATCACATTATTTTTATGGATGTCAACACAGGTCTAATGATGTTCTTTAAAGAAAATAGAAATCCCTTCGCATTTCAGGATGAGCTTTAGACATCCTGAGACAACGGGTAAGATTTCAAGGACATGTTTAAAGAAATGAGAGTAACTTAGGCCCCTTTAAGCCATGTGGGCTTTGAAGTTAGACCCTTTTTTCACATTGATTCATATCCCATTATATATATTTATATAACTGTCTCATCGCCCTACGTATTTTAGTCAAGTTTCTGCCAAAGCAAGGAACAGGATTTACATCAACCGTATGTATGTGTGATTTTGTATATATATATATATATATATATATATATATATATATATATATATATATATATATATATATCAGATATATATAATGTCAGATTTACGGAGATAACAAAAAAGGTAGTAAAATTAGGACCCCAAAATTGTGTGAACTGCTACAGCTTGTTGCTTTTTCTAGCACCTTGTAAACACTTAGTAATGTAACCCTGCTTGTTCAGAACTGCAAAAAAAGTAATTACTATAACTCAAGTAAGAATAAAGAAACTATATGTATTTTGCGCAGCAATGAGTCATAGGCTTCTTGCAGTACATCCAGGCTGCAGCACCTGGACATGTTTAACTTGTCTTTGCAGCTTGAGAAGTGAATGTTTTGTATCATACTTGGTCTACTGCTTTTTTCCCTTTCTTTTCTTTTTTTTTCACAGCTGACTCTGACCAGGAAAACTGAAGTTCTGAAAAGCCCCGGCTATTGCTTGTAAAGGCTCAACCCCTTGACCAGCCATTGGTCACATGAAGTTCCTGAGACAGTGAAAATGTTGCTGTCTGGTTTGAGAAGAGCTGAATTTAAAGATGTTTAACCAAGAAGACTGATAGCATCTGCTTGGTGATGATACATAGGGGAAATTTTTCGTCTTCTTACTTTATTTTATGGTGGTTGGTACACAACTTTTTGGGGCATGTCCATGTGCTGGTATTGAGTGTTGATCAAGAGTCTATGTCTTATATTTATCTGCATTGTAATGTATTAAGCTCATCTCCTCTTGTCTTTTTTTAAATTTATTCCTCCAGTTTCCCGTCATCATTTCTCTCTTTCAAACTTTTCTTATAATCTTTTTTTCCTCAAAAACAAAAAAACAGAATTTCACTCATACCTCAATAAGTCAGTCACCTCGCACTTTATTCCATCCTCACAAGTTCTTTCTTCAATATTTGCCTCCTGCATTTCACATGTTCTATTGTCTCCCACTCATTGCAAACTTCCCAATATCCATTTACCAATGACAAAATTATTGTAGCTCAGTAGAGGGACCAAACCTAAGTCTGCATTCAGGGCTGTTTTGACCCTTGAAGAACACGTTTACAACTACTCTTTATGTATCCTGTCTTTGAAGCAAAATCTTAAAGATCGGTCCATACCCAGACATTAGTCTGCACACCTGCATCTAATCTGTCCATTGAAAGGTTGTTTGCACTTTGTAGCAAATTAACAACAATGTTAAACTATGTTTGAACACAGGAAGCTATTGTTATTTACCTCACATTTCTTTTTTTTTTTTTGTTTTGTTGCATTTGAAGTTTTTTATGGATTTATGGGTATATGTAAAATATTCATTAGTTGTTTTTCATTGGAGATTTTTACTGAAATAGTTTAGATCAAGGACCATAGGCGTGTGTTATTTCTTAAATTAAGAAAGGCTCACATTTTAATAAATAGTTTTGAAAAAAAAAACGTGTATGTGTTCTTAGAAGTAGGAGACTCTTTAATACAAGAAGAAACAAGTTTCCAGTCTTGTTATGAAAAAAAAAAAAAAAAAAAGGCTCAGTTTTCATCTGGTCTAAAAAGTGCGAAAATTATTTCGATCTACACTTCATAGAATGAGCTCAGTGAAGGGACAGAGATATTGTTAGATCGCCAATTCCAGAAATTAGAATTAAAATTAGTCAAATTTTTAACTGATTAAAGAAACATAAATTAAAAAAAGGACAAAATAAGCCCTGTAAGCATATCTTCAACAAAGATATGATCAAAACTGTTAGAGCATTACAGAAAAATACAGGATACTCTCCCACTATATATATATATATATATATATATATATATATATATATATATATATATATACATAAAACATGTTAAAAACAAAAAAAAAAACTCACCATCCACAGGTGGTTTTTCCTCCAAGTTCGAGTCCTCTACGTCTGAGGTCTTTCCAGGAATATGCTGTAGCCACTCCTCCAGTTTAGAGGTCACAACCCTGAGTGCTCCGACCACCATGGACACCAAAAAATATATTCCACATGCTTATCCAAATCAAATATGCAAAATAATGAAAACAGTGCCGTATTCCATACACCCGATAATTGTGTCTACTGCATGTTAAAAATGTTATTTTAAATCTTGTAGTGCTATGGTTTGTTTTGTTTTTTTCACACAGGTGAGAAGCTTCAGGAATATACAGTGTAACACTATTAAGCTTCACAAATTGTCTGCCAATAGACTTCTGTGTTTTTCATGTCATGGAATGAAGAATCAGGGAGATGTCCTCCTTTATTTAAAGTGACAGAGCTGCTGCGGAGGCAGTTGCAAATGCAGTAGCGTGGAGCCGGCATCAAATCAATTGCCTGCTACGCTGCCATAGAGCAATGAGTTATAGAGCAGTCACTACCGGCCTTTATATCAGGTCTACACGCTTCAAATTTACTGCAATAGACCAACCAACGTAAACACATTTAGTAGGAGGACCTTAAGCTCTGCTGTATTTTTGGAGTCGAGTGACTGCAAGTTGGTAACCAACATATTTCTAACAGGGTTTATTCCAAGTGTTTCACCTCTAAATTGAGACAGCACTTGCACACTGCACTAGGTGTGAATTTTTTATTGGTGGTAAAACCAACTGAATCAACCATGAGCAATCTAAAACTCTAAATCGGAGTTCTATTGTTCTTCTTCCAGAGTGTTAATCAGATTTAAAAAACAAGTATAAAGTTACGTCTTTTGAAAACTTTTTTTTTTTTTTTGGAAACAATTAGTTTCTCTGACGTTTTCTTATAGCCAAGGTTGGCATTCATTAAATGCCACTGTTGTGTGGTTCACTTTGTCATTTTGTCTTTGGCTGTTGCATTTCTCCAGCGTATCTCTCCCACCTCCCCAGCCTCCGCCTGCATTAGCTAATTGTTTTACTTGTTGATGGCGTGTTGATTCATATGTTGCTGTTCTATGAAAATCTAATAATAAATTAGGGTTGAAGAAGGAAAAATGGGTGAAAACATGAGAGTTTTTCAGGAGCTTTGATTTTTTTGTCCTCAGAATTTGTCACAATGGAGAAGGTTGAAGTTTCTTGACTGAGTAAAATGATCTTTGATTGGTTGAACATTTCCCATGAGCACCTTATTGCTTACTTGTTTCCATTATATAGTGTCTCCAATTTTTTTAACTCAAGTAACAAACTCACTCCTTCAAGCAGAAGAAAAAGATTGAAAAAAAATACTAATTTTTCTCAGCTGTTGTAGGGAAGATAATTTCACAGCTATAATAATAATCTTTGCTTTTTCTGTTTGCTTCAAAGACCTCGAAAATTGAATGAAATTCTTCTTGATTTAGACTGATTACAAGAATAATTTAGCAAAATAACTCACTTTACTATGGAAGTATATTGCATTTAAAAAAAGGAAAAAGAACTAAAAGACAAAATAGGTGTCTATTTTTTCTGAGGAAATTGATCTTCTATGATGGAGTATTAGGGCCACTAAAAGGAAAAAAAAATATATCAAAATATTTAAAGTAATAAATTTGCTACTTTAAATCTCTTAAATTTTCTACTTTAAATCTTGAAAAATATACATAGTTTAAAGCCGGACTGAACATACACTGTAAAAGGTGAAACATTGGATCAATTAACAAATTCTCTGTAATTTGTTACATTTAAAAATATCAGTTTTTTAATCAAAATATTTTTTTGAGTTGAATAAACCATCAACCCCAAACTTTAATTTGGATCATGTTTTTTGAGATTTTGTTAATGTATCCAATGTTTCACTTTTTTTAGTGTACAGTCCAGCAAGTTGAACGTCATTGTGCAACATCAGAGCAGCCTGGCTAAAGTGACGGTCCTCCAAATGTGTCTCTGAGCTCCTACTTTTACATTGAAACTCCACATTTCCGACACCAAACCTCGGTAAGCCGGTTACACTAATATTGATTTGATTTTGAGGTGCCAAAAGGTTCAGAATTTCTTTGTTTTTGAAACCGTCCGAGAAATAAAGCTTCACAAAATGCTCAACGACTTTCATCTTCCTGATAAGCAAAGTTTTGGTGCTTTTTCTTGAGAAATTCCGACTTTTTCTCATATTATTTCTTTAAGAACTACAAAAGAAAAGAGTACTAACCTAATCCGCTCAAGAAAACTACAATATCCTTTTAAAATTTGAAAAACCACAAATTGTCCGTGTTATACATGATCCATGTCAATTTTGTTTGCATGCTCATCACTGTATCACCAGTCTGTGTTATTCTTCCTACTTACTTCATCCACTGAAGCAAAACGCTGGGGAAGTATTAGTCATATTTAGAAGTATGAACTGTTTTGGTCCTTATCTTCTTGTTTTCAGACTTCAACTGTTGTCGTTCGAAAAAAAAAATACTAAAATGATGTCAAAGTTAGAAAAAAATATATTAAAAAACAAATTAATTTCTGCAAAATCAGAAAAAAATATATATATATTTTAAAAATCTCGAGCATTATTAAAAGATATCTTGAAAAGCAGACCGGTCACCCACTTCTCTGCTTTGTCCCTGAATAACATCGTCATTGGGACTAACTCACAAACACAAATACAACAGTTCACACTGGTCAATATTTTTACTTTTACAAAAATGTTCTCTCTAGTATTTGTATTGTAGATAAACTAAGTAGAAAGAACAAAACTGACTGTCGATCTCATAACGATCACATAAAAAAAATAATATTAAAATGTCAAAGTAAAAGTGTTCTCTTATCACATTTAAAATCTCTATCTGTATGAGTGTAAAAAAAATAAACAAGGGACTGACAGTGAACTCTAATAGCAAATAACATTTGAACTTTGTTATGTCAGCCATTCCTAAGATATTGTTTTTATTCACTTTATTATTATTATTTGTGGTTATCTATTCATTTTCTCCTCCAACCCAAAGCCAAGATGTTGTTTTGTCAAAAAATGACAAAATAAAAGCTGTTAGTCAGTTTCTAACCATACCTTAAAGCATATTGTTCTGTGAACCTTCAGGTCTTCATTCTCCCAGGTTGTAAATCAATAAAACCCAGTGAAAATCTGAGAACTTGTCCCGGATATTACATTTTATTTTCTCACTAAAATGCATCCCCTTCTCTGTACTGCAACCTTAAATAGAATAAGTACTTTAAAACGTAGCAGATGCATGCGATCAGTTTAATCCTCTCTGTCTCTATCTTGTCTTCCTTTATGTTTTCTCCTACAAGTTTGTTTCCTTTTCATTTCAGCTTTACAAGTTCCCTCCAGATAGATGGCACTTTTGTGTTTGATATTCTTCTCGCCAAATAAACCGAACAAATGCTTTGCAAGTTCACATAAAGCCCAGACACAGGAAGATAATCACAGTCATTATGCAAGTTTTGAATAAAACGCATGGGCACTGAAAGGAGGCTCATTTTGTGAGTAAAGCACACTCGACAATCTTCTACCTAAAAGCGTTTTTGTAAATAGTCAGCGGTGACCTAAGGATTACAGTCATCTCATTTGATAATTTCAGGCTTTTTTTGGAAAGTTGCACATGCTTTGTAAATGCAAATGAATATAATGTTACGCCACAAAAAAGGGAAGTTTTGCTTTCGTTGCAGATGAAAGGTAAAAACCTACTGCTTTTTTAGTTATTATGCTATAGCTGCATGGTTTAGATTTTACCTCCACTTTCAATCAATTATCATTAACGAGTCAAGTCAAAGAGAAGAGGATTCTTAATATCCTCTAAGAAATGAATCAATCACAGAACATCTATCTGCATAACTAATGGTCAGCCTCTTGTTGCCCTTGGAGTTGGGGGTGCTGGTGTCCTGATTGATGGCCACACATTCGCATGTTCACATGTGCAGGTCATCACTAAAGAGTGACACTTCCTCTGACAGTGATGGAAGATGAATGAGAAGCTCATTTGCAAAGAATCTACAGGAGAACAGCTTCCTCCTCCTGAAAGCATCATGTGGTTCCAAAGCTCTGCTTTTTAGATATAGTTTTACAATTATATATTCAACACATTTTTCACATTTCTTTATCCTCTGTATGTAAATAAGCACATGCCAAATATATTTTTCTCTGGGTAGATTTAGCAAATGCTGTAAGGAGTGGTACGATCCGGTTCAGTAAAGAGTGGTATGGTCCACTAAAGAGTGGTATGGTCTGGACCAGTAAGGAGTGGTATGGTCTACTAAAGCGTAGTATGGTCCGGAACAGTAAGGAGTGGTATGGTCTACTAAAGAGTGGTATGGTCTGGACCAGTAAGGAGTGGTATGGTCTACTAAAGCGTAGTATGGTCCAGAACAGTAAGGAGTGGTAAGCTCCGGTCTAGTAAAGAGTGGTCCGGTCCCATAAGGACTGGTACAGTTTGGACCTGTAAGGAGTTGTACAGTCCAGTCCAGTAAGGAGTGGTATGGTCCACTAAAGAGTGGTATGGTCCGGACCAGTAAGGAGTGGCATGGTCTACTAAAGAGTGGTATGGTCCGGACCAGTAAGGAGTGGCATGGTCTACTAAAGAGTGGTATGGTCCGGACCAGTAAGGAGTGGTAAGCTCCGGTCTAGTAAAGAGTGGTCCGGTCCCGTAAAGGACTGGTACAGTTTGGACCAGTAAGGAGTTGTACAGTCCAGTAAGGAGTGGTATGGTCCACTAAAGAGTGGTATGGCCTGAACCAGTAAGGAGGGGTATGGTTCACTAAAGCGTGGTATGGTCCGGACCAGTAAAGAGTGGTAAGCTCTGGTCTACTAAAGAGCGGTCCAGTCCCATAAGGACTGGTACAGTTTGGACCAGTAAGGAGTGGTACAGTCCAGTCCAGTAAGGAGTGGTATGGTATGGTCCAGTAAGGAGTGGTTTGGTACGGTTCAGTAAGAAGTGGTACAGTCCGGACCAGTAAGGAATGGTACGGTCTAGTTAATTCTGGCAAGCATTTCCACTCAGGTAAACCTTGCTTCCACTGAATGGTTTCTCACATTTAGGGTTTAGTTTATTTGATCAAACTCAGAAAAATTAATTTACCGTAATAGCCTTAAAAAAAAAAAGAATATTCCTTTTCCACTTAATCCTTGTGTTATTCTAGACATGTTTACATTAAAAGTGGGGTCATCTGGACCCCATAAGATAGTGAGCTGAACATTTTTCTTCAATGATTGTTCTATCTTCACTGGTGTCCGTGGCAGACATGAAATCCTGTCCACCTTTTGTCCACTTTTGTCATGAAAGGGATCACACATCAATATAAAGGGGGGGTCATCTGGACCCCATAAGATAGCACAAGGGTTAAGTGGTACTGCAAACTTATGAGTTAAATGTGAGTACCACTTACATCTGTGATCATTTCAAAATAAAGCTATTGTTTGCTCTCTGAAGTGTAACGTACTAAAGAGTCGTTGTTATGTTGTGGACAGTAGTGTTGCAGTCCATTAAAAAAAAAAAAAGAATCCATCTATAAAAAAGAAGAGTCAGCCCTATAATCATTCATAATTTAGAAGCTGCTGTCAGAAAACAATTAGCTAACAATAATTAGTAAAATGGATGCTCCATTAAGTTTATGTCCATAATCTCATTTGCAGAGCTCTTAACTGAGTCATTTCCGAAACTACTCCACACAGCCCCATTTACAAAAACAAAATTATATTTATTTTGTAAAATTTCAATAGTATTTTTCTGTATACACTTGCAGGTTAAGGTCAACATGAATAGGTTGCAATACCAGGTTGGAGGCTACAGGGCTAAAGATGTGTTACCCTGTAAAACATCTCCTAAATTAGACACAACCCGTCTGCTGGAACTCGTCTCTCCCTCCCTTCCCCCAAAGGAAATATTTCATCAAATGCAAAATCAGACATCGCAAGATTTAAAATGAACACATTGTACACATTCACACAAGAAATCTGGAATATATACCGGTTCCCAGTGGCAGGAAGCTGGCCATGCGCCAACTCAATAAGAGTCATTTTGTTCATCTTAAATCACTGTTGCGGTTTGTGCCTTATTGCCTTCAAAATGGCGATGGAGGGGTAAAAAAAAGACATTGTCAACACACAATAGTCTGCAGTTTGTGACCTTCAACTTTCCCTTTTTATCAAAATCAAACAAAAAGTATGTCAGCCTCAGCTTTGTCAAACCCGGCTCCCATTTCTGCTATACCTCCCGTTTCTGTTTGCTTTTCTCACAAATCATTAGAAAAAAGTGGCCATACAAAACAAATACAAATATCAATTTTAATCTTTTTTTAGGATCCACATTTCACATCTGCAGTAGCGGTTATGTGTAGTCCTCTACACTGCAATCCTGTCTTTCAGCAGACTTTTGTAATGCCCTCCTGCTTTTCTTTTTTTTTCACTTTTTCACAGTTCCACACTTAAAGTCACCAAAGTGGTTGTTGTTTAAATAAATAAATTAATGAACGCAAATAAATACATAAGAATCTTCCTGTTAAATAAGAACATGTTCTTCAGCCAGCTTGAACTCTGGAAACATTGTCTTTGATGAGAGAAAAGTTTGGATTCTCCCATAAAACTCCCACAAAACACATCTGGCAGTTTTTGATTTTTCATACAAATAAAGTTTTTCGTACCATTACATAAGTAACACTTTGAAACTGAAGTGAGAAAAAAAAAAAAAAGGAGTGAAAAAAATTACGTTTTTAAAAAATCTATGACGGAATTTCCAAAAAGCGATAAAGAGGTGCTATGCTCTGTCTTTGACACAGTGTTGGCTTTGATGATCTCCGAAGAGTGCCAGGGGAAATATAAAGGACAAAAGTAGAAGCAAAAGGGAGTTTTAAACAGTCTCTGATCAAAGGAGACGCTGTGCTAGGACCCTTCCTCCTCTGGGCGTTCTGGAGCATAGTAGCCTGCCAGCTGCCTGAACCGCGGCCCCCAGTCGCTGAGGTAGGAGAAATCCTGCTCCGAGGTGGTGGACAGCGTGTGGATGGAACTGAGTGAAAGTGCAGGTGAACTGGTGCCCTCAAAGGCATATGTCTGAAAAGAGTCATATGGCGGCACCGACAGGTCAGCGTCGGCCTGCTCCACCTTCTTTCTGATGTAGCTTTCAAAAAGAGAGAAGTCCGCCGGTGCTGCTGCTGCGGCGGCGGCGGCTCCATCCGCACCTCCACCCGCTCTGTTTGCTTGTAGCCACTGGGGCAGCGAGCGGATGTCGGGGCCAGAGTCACTTTTAGACTCTGGGAAGTCGTAGAGGTTCCTCAGAGCGCTCATGTCGTACGCCTGAGTGTCCTGCTCCCCTCCCCCCTCATCGTTGTATTTGATGACGTTGTCCCTCATGTCCTCTTCATCCTCTGTCATTCTCTGGCCTTTCCGGTGGCGTTTCAGGGTTAGAATCAGCAACACGAGAACTGGTGGAAAGAAGGACACAGAAACATTAGATTTATAGAACCAGTTTGTTCAGATTGCATCCCATACTGCAGACAATACGGAAATAATTTAAATAAATAATTAATGTTCAATATGTCTATATGGCTTTCTTTCGTTTAGCTCTCAAAATTGTATTTAACCCACAAAAAAGCTCCTATTTTAATTAATAAAAATACTAAAATTCAACAACAGACACATAAAGTACACATAGACTAAAACATTTCTTTGCTCTAATTTTAAGAGCACAAGAATATAAGTCTTCTTAATTCAATTTGAAAACATGAAATGAGAAAAACAACTTTTAATTGAAAAAAAAATGGATTGCAGAAAAAAAAAACACTAAACATCTGTCAGACATTCACCTCTCATGATGGATTTGCAAGTCCTTCACATTGGGAAAGTTTTACTTCTCTGATTGGAACTTTGATTTCACCCCTCAGAAGATAATTTATTATCAAGTTTTACATTTCAAATGCATGAGCATTGATTTTTCAACAGTCCTGAATGCACTGTGCAGGAATATGATTCAAGAGAAATAATGGTGGCCAATCTGTACATCAATACTCATCAAAGTCTAATGAAAATGAGACTTTGGTAGTTATGAAATTTTAAAAAAATCAAGGTGCCCACTCGAGAAAAGACAGAATTGTATCAGTGTAGGCTGAAAAGGCAAAATACGAGTGAGATTGATCATTAAACACTAATGAGACAAGAGGAAAAAGGCTGTATGCACACAGAAATCAATGAGGATTTAATTTCTGCTTAGTTATTTTAATTGCTGCCCTTTATTTCTAATTAGACATAGTACAGTTTCCCAATCTGCTAACCTCAAATATCCTTGTCCCTTCCAAATTATCTATAAGATTTATGATTTTTAAAATTAGAGGTAATAATTAAAGTTGGAATAATGATGAAGAATCAATCTAAATTTTTAAAGATTGTAACAAAGGTCAGAAATTCGGAAGGTAATTGTTTTGAGATATGGCAATTGCATCCACAGACATGTTATTTTATTATAGAACTTTTCAAAATAATAGAATTAATTTGTTTTGACATAATACGGCCTATATGGCTTTTGGAGCACCCTTTTATTTTTATTTTTATTTTTATTTTTTTTAAATAACTGGCCAAAAAAAAAAAAAAAATCCCACAGGTTAACTTTTTAACTGTTAGACATCATAACACAAATTTCCATTTTTCTTACTGAATGCACCTACTTTAAAGGGATGCTTAGATAAATCATTAACAAATAGGCAGCATGAATCTTATGAAACAAATAGCCTTAAGCCAAAAACAACAAGTCCAGAAGCATGAAAAAAAGACTATCAATTATAAAGTGGGCTGTGCTGACCCGTCAGGACATCCATCCATACACCGTGAAGATGAAATATGGCTGCTCTGTTTTCCAGTTAAAGTAGATCAATGTCAGGATTTCACGAGCTACATACAGGAAATTCACAAATGCAAAAGTACATTCTGGGTACGTTTATTATGCATGGAAAAAGCGCCTGTGGACACATGCACTTTTTCATCGCCGCTGACAAGTCAGGATGTGGGACTAGTCAGCCAACATTTGATTTCTTTAACAGTATTTTCTTTCACAAACGAATGCTCCAACTTGTCGGAGGAAAAAAAATAAAAGTCAACAGGTGATTTCTGCTTGCTATTGTTCTTTTTTGGCACTGTTGCCTAAAAGTGACTAGCGGAGTGAAGCAACCCCTGTACTCCCTAACTAGAAATCATCCATTGTTGATCTTAAATGGGGATTTCACGCAGCCTCTGTGGGTGATAACATTGTTCTCCTCTTTTCTTGTTTGCCGGGCTCCACACTGGGGAGGCGGCGTCTGTAACCGCTGTGTTTATTCTTCTCTTCCGTGAATGTGGCAAATTAATTGCCACGAGGCAGAAAAGAGAAGTCATGGTTTGTGGTAATCTGTGGCATGCACACTAAACAAAAACTAAGACAATTACTCTAAATTCGCACTAATGAGAAGAGTAATAGGACGCGGAAACCTCGGCGTTACGAGCTCCGTCCTCGGCGCGGATCAGCGGATTGAAGGGTGAGTGACATGGCGTCGCTTTTTGATGAAAAGACTGTCAGACACCCTGATGTTTGGCACAGCCTCACTATACCGCTAGACTTGCAAACACTTGAGTCGCCGGGAAATCTGGTTAACTAGCAGATTTACATTCTTTTGAAAATGTCAGCTCACCAGCAAGTTCAGAAGTGATTCCTGCAGGAAGCATATGCACCTGTGTATAGCTGACTTCTATACATACAGAGCTTATGCTCATGTGTGCAGATGTTGCGATAAGTGTTCCTGACAAGACGGTTAATTTCCCCTTGGGCTGCGCTGGTTGCCCTCGTGCGGGAGTTCATCACAAGCAGATGGGAGGTAATTGGAATGGATGCATGCAGATGCTGCGACGCAGTAGAATAGATTCCTCACAGCAGGGCCATAAATGAACTGATGGAGAGAGTGTTTGTTTGTTAGGTAATTAGGCAGAAATTTGTTTTCATTTTTCTCATCATCCAGCAATTGATGTAATAGAGGTGGTCCAGCCTCTGGAGAAAGGGAGTGCAGGCCAGCTGGTTCAGTGGTAACCGTGTGCACGAGGCCTGTGCCACATTATTCAGGCTGGGAAAATGGATTTGAAAAGATTTGACTTCAACAGTTGACGTGTGTACAAAAATATCATGTGTGTCATTGGCGCAACGCATAAAAAGCAGAACGGAACGTGTCAGACATTATGCAGTAGAAATAATAGGATTGCTGTCAGACGCTTCAGTCTCAGGGTGTCATTCAAAGCGCATGACAGCTATGAAAACACAGCTCAGCCTCCGATCACGACCCTCGCAGCCCCGAGATTACACAGAATGTGTGTATAGCAGAGGAGAGATGCTGGAACTTTAGCAGAGCTTTCACTCTTTTAAAACATGTTTTTTTTCCTGTCCTTTGCACCAACAAACTGAAAAGTACGGTGGCTCTGAAGGTCAAATCACATCAACAAATCACTAGACATTTTTTAGATCACAACAACAATTAAAAAAGAAAAACAAATATGAAAAAATAGCAGCATTTTAGAAAATAAATTCTAGAAACCAAATTGTAATGTTAAAAAACAAAATTAATTTACAGAAAATCAAAATGAAATGCTAGAAAAACGAAACACAAGGAGAAAACAGAAAAGGTAGGTACTATGGGAAATCTCTGGATGATAATATCTAGTATCACTTTCAGTTTAAAATCAGGGGTCCCCAACCACCGTGCCGGTTTGTGTAATTGGCACCGTGCTGCGGAAGAAAAAATTAAAAATACCAGTTTTTTTCTTCTGAGTCTCAACTATGGACATATATTAATTCACTGGACAAAGCAAGGTGTTGGCGTCACCCATAGGAGATACCTTACCTCTGGCCTTCGTGAAATCAGGCAACAGTCGTCACCGTGGCTTCCAGATACTGCTACCGCCATTTTGTAAAAAGTCCTAGTTCTAATATGAACTTATGGCAACAGGTGATTTCCATACACTGAAACTTTTTGCAAAATATTCACAATGTTAATTACCAGAGTCTGATTTTCTACTGATGTTATTATATGGCATCATTATTAATATTAATAAAATACTGTTACATTCAAGTACAGTGTTACTTTGTCATTGCCATCTCCCAACACCCTCGTCCGCCATAAAAACAATACTTAGGGCCGCCCCCCAAAAAATGGCCACATCCAATCAATAATACCCCATTGTACCTACCTTTTCCAGTAACTTATTATGTTCTGGTTTTTTTTAACATGTTTAGATTTCAGTAAACTACTTGTCCTTTCCAAATTTTTATTTTTTTTTATTTTTAAAGAAACTGGAAAAGGTAGGTACCATGGGACATCGATAATTGAATGACTTTGTCCATCAATTAGTAGTTATATGACGTGAAGCTATACTGGATATAATCAACCAATCAGTGATGTCCCAGAGTACTTATCTATTACGGTTTATTTTTGTGCTTCATTTTTCTAACATTTCATTTTGTTTTCTGGAAATTACTTTTTTTTTACATGTTTTTTTCTGAACATTTGCTTGACTTTTTTAAATGTCATTGTGATCTTCATGTTTTTGAGTGATTTGTTTGGTGTGATTTGCCCTTCAGGGCCACCGTAGGCAAGGCTTGTAGCTGCTAACGGTGCCGCGATCGACGTGACACGAAATCCTGAGTAATGCCTGTTTCCTTTTTACCAAGGGCACCCTCAAAATTTCCATTTTTTTTGCCCAGAACAGGGTCTCACAGAAGGCCAAAGCAGACACTTTAAACTCCTGCTTCAGATGGGACGCGATCCATCCCGCAACACCAAAATCCCACACTCCACCACACACAGAGGTCTATTTTTTTGTCTACAGGCCACCAGGTTGCCTCAGATTCAAACATAACATTTTTGTTGAGGCTTTTAAAGCCACGCTGAATAAATGATGCTCTCCTTTTGAAGTTCCCCTCAGTAAATGGTTTTTGTTAATGGAGACAGAAAAAAAAACTTCTCAAAGAAACACAGGGCGATGTCAGACAGATGCTGCGACATTACCCATCATTCTTTACCAGTGCAGAGAAGTGGAGACAAAACTCTGACAGCGCTGCTGCTTCTTTACTTTCACAAGGGATGCAAAAAACTTACAGTTGAGGAAAAGCAAACTCATAAATTTTTCAAATATGGCAATAACAACATCTCTGGTATCTGAGAGAACAAGCATGTGCACGTCCTGGTGCATTACTGTGTTTGCACCTGCATATAAAAATCTATGGTCCTCTGGAAAGCCCTGTCTATTTTAAGCACCCTGTGCAGATTGATACAAGTGCTGAGGCAGCTTCTTTATCATGTTTGTGCTCCCTGGCTCCCCTCTTGCACTTCACTGTTCTTCATTCCATCTCTGCCTGTGTTTAGTGGATCAAAGTGTCATTCATAAAAGCAGGCAGCATCTGCGCTCGGGCTTGAACAAAAGCTTTCTCCACATAAAAGCAGCTTGTCCAACAGGTATAGAAAAGACAGTTTTACTCTCTTTTAAAGATATTTGTTTGATTTGATTTTTTTTTATATTCTAACGTACATTCCATTTTAATCTCTATTATTTTTTCAATCTCCTGAAAGACACGTTTGACTATATTTGACTGACTTTCAGAACGGGAGCTTTGATGTCTTTCGGTGCACCGCCCAGATCTGCCCTTTCTGCAGAACATCCTTCTGTTGGATGCAATATTTCTGCTGTTTGAACTTGGCACTGACCCCAGAAAACCAACACTGATCCATTGTGCTTAGCCATCCATCTAGCCATCCATCACAAACCCATTCATTTATCACCCGCGCATCCATACATATGTATTATACATAAGAGAGCCTTCATCTGCTTACCTATGAGGATGAGCATGCACACCAGTAGTGCTATAAGTGCCCCGGGGCTGAGAGCTGCACTCATTACATAGGCGGTTGCATTGCAGGACTGGATGGCCCCATCTGCATTGTGAGGAAGAAAAAAACATCAATATGTTAAATCAAGTCCAGCAGACAGGGACTAAGCTCTGTCTAACAAAGGTAACACCAGTGTCTTTACTATGCATATGCTCCACCTGCCCTGAAATCTCTGTAGACAGCCATTTGGCTGCAAACTTGTATACTCGTGTTGTTTTCCTCGCCGTGCACATAAGCCGATAAGAACTGTTTGCTAAGCAAAGCAGTGACACTGTGACCTTTTCTTAATGCTGCTGATGCAAAAGGTGACAGTGATGTTAATCTTGGCGGCGGTGCAGCGCCTCACCTGTGTCGCAGCCACAGACGTGGATGGTCAGGGTGCCGGTGGAGCTCAGGGAGGGAGACCCGCTGTCAACCACCAGAATAGGCAGGAAGTAAACATTCTGCTCGTGGCGGTTAAAGCCTGACCTCTGGGTATGGACGCCAGCTGTGTTGTCTGGGTGGACGGTGATGTGAGGTAAAATAGGGGGATGGGGAGAAAATGTAAAGCAGAGGGTTACACTCTAGTAACTTCATGTTTTAAAGACAAGCAACTTTTTTTTTTTTTGGCTCAACATAGAGGATCCATTTTTTTTCACAGTAAACAAAATCCAGGTTTGAAAAATAGACTAAAGGAGGAAGCTTTGACAAATAGTCCAACTGGCTGGTGGTGAAGGAAAGCAACTAATCCATCACTCAGAACATATATCGCTGTTATGCCTGACACCTCAGAACTCCTCTGGCACATCCTGAACAATTTTCATATTACTGCTTATGTCCTGCCTATGGGAGCACTACACCCCTCTGGTGTCCTTTTGACTTTTACACAACACCGACTTAAATACCTGAACACCCACCAGACACCTTAAATGTGTTTTAGTTAATCTTTCTGTCAAATCCTTAAATCGTCGTCTGGTTGTCCCTAAATTTGTGATATTTGTGTGTTTTTAACAATTGAAACTAGACAAAACATTTCTTAAATGTCTAGGTAGTACAAGAAAAATGATTAGCCTTTGCTTAAACTCCAATCAACATTATATCTTTTGTAAAAGCGTTCCCAGTGGTTTTTTAATGATTGTGCTGTGTTTTGCTAAAATCATAAAACACGTCATTTCCTAGGACATAGTTTCTGCAGAGTAGCAATAGTTCAAAGGAAATAACCATCTAAATTGGTGTAGTTAGACTGGGATCATATGTCCAAAATGCCACAGCGTAGACGCCAAAAAGTTTTTAGCAAATTCAGCAAGTGGCAGTGCGCCGGCATTTGTAATCAGTCGCATTTTTATACACCACACAGCAGCCTTGGAGGTTTTCAGAAAAAGTTTAAGTTCACGATTGGACGATTTTTCTCTCTAAAAGTTGACAGTGATTGATTCTGGACACCTGAAGGCCGTCTGGCTACGCCAACGATTTTCCCAAAAATTGGGCAACGGCTTGAAATTTTGAAGATTTCTTCCCAATGCAGTTTTATTTGCGACTGTAGCCTGCGCTTCCCTCCGTTTCCCATAATCCATCTGTTTACATTCTCCCACTAGTTTACAGCCCTTCACAGCTCCGACAACATTGCCATTGTAACAGAAATGGTGAGCAATATAGAAGCTAGCCAACCATACAATTTAGAGCCAGATTCCAGCTCGGATTAGGAAAACGTTGACTTACATGGATCTATTTGTCTACAAGTGGATGGATCGGAATGGAGCAGAGGAGGAAACTTGTGGCCTACCAGTTATAGCTTCTATTTCACATCCACAAGTTTTTTTAAAGGCATTTTTTCCATCTGCTCCAGATTTACAATGATTTTAATCAAGAAATCCTCAGAAAATCTTAATTGTCTTTATATATGTCCTCCATTATGAGAAAAATGCCACAAGAACATTTTTCATCTGTCTTTAACTGTGGATGTGTGCAAATTCTTTCCAGGATTTTAATATTTTCTTGAGGCACGACACAAAACACCTGTCAGCTAAAGAGCTGAATATTTTTTTTTAAATGGCAACAAACTTTATTGAGTAAAATGAGGTTTTCCTGTAGGCCACACATCGCCAGCAAAAACTTCAAAGGGCTTTTCGGAGCATCGGGAAAATGCCTCGTCATCATTCTATGTCACCGCTAACCTGACAGAAAGCAACGTGAGGGCACGGTGAGGGACAGAAGACCTGACAGATCCAAAGTGACAGGTTGACAAACGCGTCCATGAAAAGAAACAGTAAAAAAAAAGAAGGTGTATGTGGATTCAAATGGGCTTTTTGCCTGTTTTTTTCTCCTTTTTTGTTTTGTTCAATAAAATGTGTATATAAAAAACAATAAAGAATAAAAAAAGGAGACATAAATATTCTATTTAGCATTTTAGTTAGTATTTTATATACAGACACACAAAAAAATATGGAACTAAAGGAACTTTTTACTGATACCTTTTTCTTGTTCCCATCACATGTTTGTAGAAAGTACAATGTGTGCTTTTATGTTACGCAATGTTTGTGCTACGTGAATTTCCATTCACATGCATATGAGGTGAACTACAGCAGACCTTGCTGCCTGCACACGGTGACATTTCCCTGGCTCGAGCTGCTCCCCTGACATTTTCCAAGTGTCAGATCAATCTTGATTTAGCCAGATGTCACATTTACTTAGATACCCATCTCTAAACGAAGGATGTGCAAGCAAAAACACTGACACACTTGGAAAAAAACTGACAAAGCAAAGTTATCACTGGGGAAACATGGGGATTTAAATATTCCAATTGGTTCAGCTATCCACATGCTGTCAACACATATTTTGACATGAAAAACAACATTAAAACATAGCCTGGGTAAATATTCCACTTTTAAAATCAAATAAACTGTTCATACCAGGAATATTATGATATTAAAATGTCCTAAATCTGCCAAAAAACTGACATTCTGTACCTTAATATTAATTTTTGGTAATATTACTAAACTGACAAGACCAGAACAGGTGGTGTTTATCCAGACATTTGCCCGATAATGAGGCAAATGCTTAACGGGAAGAAAAAGAACTAAACTCTGTCTTTACTTTGAAAAAGTGTTTTCATTTTCAGAGAATTAGATCAAATTCATCCATCTGGTGTCTAACTAAACTGAACTACTGCAATGAAAGTCAGGGAAGTCATTAATGAGGAACAGCCTTACAAGCTAACTTAGTACTAGAATAAATTCTGAATTTCCTAATTGCCCTCAAGCTCAACAAACTTTAGCATTTCGAATCCCTTTGATGACGACTGAAATCCTCCGTTAGTGTTTCTTTTAAATACAATTTATGTTTTAAACTTTAACCAGCTCAAAAAAAAATGTTTTGCTTGAAAAGCCTGCCTTCCTGGTACCTTTGTAAAGCCTACTTTCCAGCTGAATGCGCGTTGGAAGTTAAACCAGTCGAACTTTGACCCACCAGAGTCGGATTTGGTCATGACATATGGGTAGCATATTTTTTAAAAGACAGAAGTGCCAACCGTTTCACCGCTAAACTTTGAATATTTAAGCTAATATTGGGTAGCGACATTAAAATGTTAACACCATATGCTAAAAGAACCCGTTGTTCAGCGAGTTCTTAAACACACATCACATGGGATAAGGTGCATTAAGGGTGACAAAAGAGTCAAGAGATAAATTTGTCAATCAGATTTATTATGTCTAGAACTTGCTTTGAATTGCAAGGCACACTGGAGCTTTTTTTTTTAAATTAAACCTTTTAGTGCAGCTTACAGTCCATATAAGATGGTAAATGTCCTCTAATATAACAAAATTGAACTTAACTCACAAAATCAACAGCACTGCCTACCTAATAATAATAATAATAATGTGAACTGTTACCTTTGACATCCCTCAAGGTGAAGTGACGGTTGCTGGAGGCTTCAGGCGCCAGAGTGAAAAAAAAGCGATGTCCAGATTGTGGTTCATCTCTGTCCACCACGCTGATGGTGTGAATCAACTGCAGACACAGAAAAACAGCAAGAAAAAAGAAAAGAAGATGATTTCCACTCAGCTTCACTCAACAAAAACAAGGAATTGAAGATAAAAATCACTTTGCATTTCAAATGCCTCGCTCGTGCGAGGAGGACTGAGGTGAAATGCGATGCAACAGACTGAGAAGGCTTGCCGCAAGCGAGTAGTTCAGAGAGTCTGCAGTCAAAAAAAGGAAAAAGAAGACACCAATTTGTTTCCTTTAGAAAACTGACTGCTTTATATAAAAGAAATATCTTGTGTCAGAAATGCTAAACCATCGTGAGAAGGACAGACACAAGAAGAAAGACACAAAATGGAAAATAAAGTTGTTTGCAGCAGTACGGATTCACCTCCAGGATTGAGAATGTGTGAATGCAGGTAGCTAAAGTAGGATTCACTGTAAGCTGACTGGACATCAAACACTCCCTGGAGCTTCTTTTACCTTAACACAAGGTAAGACTTGGAGTTCATTCTTCTCTCTTCAGACCATGAACAGATACTCCAGTTTAAGTTCACATCTCACATTTCTACGTTCGCACAGAGCTCACAAATCTGTGATTAAGTAACTTCTAACGAAAAGTCTATGTAAATACCAAAATGCGTGTTTTGATCTTCTGTGTTCTCGCATTCATGCATTATTAAACAAGAAGTTTTTTAAGTCAGTTTTCTGTATGTACAAAGCGCATGGCCATTGAACAGGCTGTAAAAGCCCAACCAATCAAGGACTCAGATATGGTAGTAACCAATGGGCATTGTCCTTTTTAATACACAGAAGTACCAACCAATAGAAAATTGATCATGAAGGAGAAATTGATAATATTGGTTTGTGCCCGGTCAAAATGATAGGACATCAAATATTTCATGCATTGAATAGGGCTCTGAAAGACAAAGCCATGATCAAGATTTGCGAGAAATTTCGCACGAAGCTTTTTCCAACTGTGAGTACATGCACTAGTATTGGGTTGTGACAGACCTGTGTTAACACCAAATATGTGTTCAAAAACTCACGTTTAGCACATTCTTCAATCCGCCACACCCTCATAGGTGTACACGAGTCCACATCCCTACAAAATGTTTCCTTTGTTCTTAAATATGCTAAAAAGGCAAAATGCACAACACTATCCGCTTTATTTTGGTGTCAATATTCCTCTTAAAAATTATGAATCCCATAATCCACAAAGTGTCACATCAAAGGTTTAAAGTAAGCTCTGTTGCCTCTGAGAAGCAGAATTACTGCAGTCGATGCAGTCAATGAGAGTGTAAAGCAGATAAATATTTAATTTTACCAGAGAATATTTGATCAAAAGTGTAAAACTTTGGCTACTATTTTTCTTTCCTCAGTGGAAATAATGAATCCATTCTTCTTTATTTTAGTTCTACAGAAATGTGACTTCCTCTACAGTTTCTTGATTTGTGTTGCATATAAAAGGAGACAGGTTCAATAAGAGACAGAATATTAGATGATTCCTCAGCTCCATGCCTAATGTATAGAGTAAATCAGTTTGCAGAAAGATTCTTTTTTTAGAAATAAAAGAAACAGATTTCTGTTAAAATCCCTATCAATGTGTACTTTTACAACTATAAAGCACCTGGTAATTGTGAACAGATTTGTTTTAAATTACTTGAATTTTAGTGATTAGTCCAAATTATGCTCATTTATATCGTTAGTTGTTCGGGTACAATCTTGTTCACCTGTAAAAACAGCAGTCACGACTCCAAAGAAACAGTTATTATGGTTTTATTTTTAAAAATATTACAAAAATAAATGTTACAAATGCTGTGAATGTTTCATGAAGAGTAATCCTTTTGTTATTTCTGCTTGGTTCAAGTATAAACGAGTGTTGTCTTGAAGGCAGAACTGTACCAGACTGTTGTTCTAGTGTGAATAACCTTGGAAAAGATAATCATATAAAACTGTTCAGATTTTTGTAAAAGGCCAGGTCTAAATAATGAAAGTTTACTCTAAGTACATGGGCATGATGAAGACATTGTCACAAATTAGTTGTGTAATTGTTTTTTTAATAATGCCGGGCAGATCAATCCAAATTATCGATAATATCGATTTCAAGTTGGTAACGGTATCAGACCCATAGATCTCAATATTTCCACTCTTGTTTTAAACTTTTCTGTATCTTCAAAAAGGACCCAGCTGAGACTTGAGATTTTAAGGTTTGTGTCAGATCTACCGGATTTATGAAAAATATTGATATTGGCAAAACTGGCCGATATCGGATCGATGCCCAAATGCTCAGTATTTCCCAGCCCTACATTTTAGGTTACATGCATTTTTTAAATGCTCTATATCCACAGAATGCAACATATTTGTTTCACACATAAAGAAAGTGAATTTGTCATTCTATTTTTTACGTGATTTGTTCTCGGATAGATCAAGACCCTTTCTTGAGTTATTTTAGTCTGGCATCTTCTTGAATTAAACAGAGCCCAGTACATGACCTTAGAGTTCTCTTAAAAGGCTTGTAGAACTCATCAATATCCTGTGATAAAAATACTAAACTTTAGGAGTGCTTGAGGGTGGATTTTTGTCCAGTCAATCTTCTTATTTTTCTTCCAGCTCCCTGCAAAGGTTGCCAAAATTGAATCATCAAACTCCATCAAACCTTCTCCTGTGCAACCTCCACACTGACACCAACTACCCATTTATCCTTTCTTCGACTAGACCTCCTTGATGGTGGCTCAAGTCTCTTTTTTAAATGAAGTTCACTGTCGAACCCCTTACAATCTGTTTTTTCTTACTTTTTCTCAGAAACATCTAACGTGATATATACATTTACAACCCTATCCGTCTTCACCACTCCTAAAGAGAACCTTAATATCTCCAAGTCTGGTTCCTTCCATTCTGCCTCCTATGTCTTTCTCTGAGTCATGGTCTCTAATCTAAACTGATAACATGACTGGCTGCACCACAATCTTCTACGCCTTTCCTGTCACTCTTGCTGACACTCTTTTGTCACACATCACACCTAACACCTTTCTCCACACATTCCAACCTGCTTGCATATGCTTCTCCCACTCTTTCTCTCATTCTTTGTTGATCTGGACCCAAGGCCTACACTTTCTTTACCTCTACTACCATAACTTCTCCGTCCCACTTGAGTCCCTCTCATTTACACACAGATACTAGGTGTTGCTGGGGTTGTCTTTATTTGCTCTCTATTCCAGAGCAAATATCCATCTGTTTTGGTGTTCTTCCACCTGTTCCGTGCTCTCACTACAAATCGCAATGCCATTTGCAAACATCATGGTCCATAGAGATTCTTGTCTGACCTCATCGGTCAGTCTGTGCATTACCACAGTGAGCAAGAAGGGGCTCAAAGCTGAATCTTGGTGCGGTCCCACCTCCACCTTAAACTCTTCTATTACATCTACACCACACCTCACCACTGTCTTCCATATAGGGTTGGGCACTTATTGGGTTTTATGCGGTTCAGGTGCCAAAGCGTTTTTTTGGTTTTGGTTTCTAATCGGTGCCAGTTTCGGTACTTCAGTAATAAAAACCAATGCCTACATCTTCCCAAATCAACACATTTTCATTCCCAAATCACATATTGACGCATAGTTAAGACATCCGCGTCAAAAATTAACATTTTGAGTGCCGTTTTTGATGTGCTGGCTGTTCACATGAAATCAGACCTCCCCAACCTCCGCGCCGCACCCTCTTTCTCTGAGGGGTTACCGGGGTTTTAGTCTCACTCGGGGTTGTGTCCGGATGACAGCCGCTTCCCCTGTTCCTGTGTCTCTGTGACTGAGTTTGAAGGCTGTTTCGCATTAACCTGAGAGGAGGGAAAAATAGGGGACTATTTCTTTTATTATTGTCTCTACAAAAATAAGTAAAATATCACAGTTCAGGAGAGCCGAGGGGGCTGCCCCCAGCCCTGTCACCGGTCTTATATGAGCCCACCCACTATCGCAGGAGAGGCAAGGGGAATGTCTAGAACTTCAATGTACTGAACAGAGTCAAAGTGGTTCACAGGCCCCAAGACAAATAGAACTTCACTGAAACTAAGCACTGAAATGCGGCACCATTTGCAGCAGCTTCTTTCGGTTTCAGTAGAACCGGGTAAATCATAACAGTTTCAACTTGGAGCCAAACTTCAGTGCCCAACCCTACTTCCATATCTCATGCCCTGAACAACTCCGACATACATCTCTGCCTTACCAGATTTTCTCAAACAAAATTACATCTCGTTTCTCTGTATCCTGTCAGACTTTCTCCACAAAGACAAAGCGTAGCCCCTTCTGGTTGTTCTCTTTCTTTCTATGTAACCTTACTGTTATTCACAAATGTTCGCTGCTGACCACCACTGTTTCCCATAACGTCATTGTGTGACTCATCACCTTTATTCCTCTACAGCTTCCAGAATGCAGCACATCTCCTTTGTTCTTTAAAAAACTGGCACCAGAGTACTTTTCTTCCATTTCTCAGGCATCCTCTCACTTTCCAAGATTGTGTTAAGCACCCCAGTCAGACAATCTACTGCCAACTCTTCTAAACTCTTTCGTACCTCCACAGGTATGTTGTCAGGACCAAGTGTCTTTCCTCTTTTCATTTTCAATGTCTTCCTCATTCCATCCTTACCAATCTTTGGTCCTTCCTCCTCCACAAAAGCCACTTCTTCTATTGCTGTGCCTTTGATATTTTCCTTATTTATCAGCTATTTACATATTTTGTTCCTACCTTCCATCACACTTGCAAAACTTATCAACATATTTCCCCCCCTGTCTTTGATGATTGAGCTGTTGCACATCTATTCCAGTCTCGTTGCCTTTGTTATTTCCACATTTCCCTTCTTTGTGTCCAATCTCTCATACAACTTTTGTTTGGCCTTCAACCCGTCCACCTTGTGCTGCAACTCTCTACTTCTGCCTGTGGTACTCTCAGTATTCTACTTTTTCTTAGCCAACCTTTCCCTCTAGACACACTCCTGAACTTCTTCCTTTCACAATCACGTCTCATCATCTAACTTTCCTCACTCCAGATTACACATAAATTTCCTTCCTCCCTTTATTCCCTGATTTCTTCAATTGCAGCCATCCAGTTATCTGGGGGAACCTCCTGATCTCCTCAAACCTGTTTTAACATTATAAAAAATCGGCAGAGCACTCTCCCAATTTCACCATTCACTACTTGATCCTTTGCTCTGCCTTTTTCCTGTTCACCACTGCCATTACCATTTTCTTTGTAAAGTCCACCACTATCTGTCCTTTTGCATCCTTGTCCTGGACTACAAACTTACCCATTACTTCCTTGTCACCTCAGCTTCCATCACCTACGTTTCTGTTAAAGTCTCCCCAGGCACTGTTCTCTCCCTTTTAGGAACTCAAGTTCAATTCTCATGTCCAAGTGCATATCCCTGTATCCTACCTGTGAGCCATAACTACTAATAAAAATCACAACTTCAACCTACAACTTCCGACTCATTACCATATCTGACCTCTCTTTCTAGAATATCCTTAGTAAACTCCTCTTTCAGGATCAGTCTGACTCCATTTCTCTTTCCATCCACACAATAAACTCAGCTAACATCTGTCTAGTCTCTTGAACACACTGGATGTCCAGTTTTCTTCTTGTGCCTGCCAACTCTCTATTTTTCCTTGTCAAAATCCCTACATTCAAAATTCCAAGTCCAACACTGACTTTCCTTTTCTCTCTCTGCTTACATGAATGCTTTTCTCTTCTCCTCCTTCACCCAACAGTAGTCCAATTTCCACCGGCACCCTGTAGATCAACAGCATCAGTGGCAGTTGTTGTTTACACCAGCCATGACTGATCCGGTATAGAACTTGTATTTGTGATTCATGCCTTAGATGCCTTTCATGAAACAACCCTCCACATTACTGGGATTTGGGACCAGCACATTAAAACACTGGGTTGTGCCTCCCAGTGGTTGCAAGGACTGGCAATATGTTGTGTTAAAGTAAACTTTGGAATCAAATTCAATGAAAGCAAATCATTGTAGCCAAAATATCAATGAACTGATGGTCGATGCCACAGATTTTATGCTAACAAAGCTGTCTAAGTTCATGATTCCATACCATCATATTCCTTTTTCATTGTCGTTTCATTTCTCTTTTCTAATTTTTTTCCTGTACTAATGGAAGTATGTGTTTGCAACACAGAATAAAGATCTTTAAACATTTTTTGTTAATAGCAAAGACCTCCAACTGGATGTACAATGGTATACTGTTACTGAGGAGGAGACACACATGGGGGAGGATGAATAGACACAATAAAACATGTTTCAATCGAAGAAAATGTACATAATAAAGAATGTCGATCTAAAGACAGTGAGGCAGATTCTTTCATAAATCCACAAAAGGCTTTTCATATTTTTTCTAAAAGTCTGCGAGAAGGCTGTTAAATTTACTTCTCCTCTGGTTCATAAGTAGACGTGGCTACGCAGCTCTCCTCATTGCTATTGATACACAAAGATTTTTACTGGCCTTTAGCTACGTTAGTAAGGTAAAAATGTCTGATCAGAAGTTATGAACTGGAAAATAAGAATTAATGTAAAGGAAAATGGTAACATCGAGCCGGGGTGGGATTACATAAATTCGCTTCCTCCGACTCCCTTTCAAGCAATCTATAATTTGATGCTTATTTATCTTTACATGCATTCTTGTCAGGTTGCTTGAAATAAACCATTTCAATTCCAATTCAATTATGTTGCATCCAATTAAAGACAACTAGATCCATGGAGGTCTTTGTTTTCCTCGTCCGAGCTGGCTCAAATCTGGACGGCTGGATAGTTCCCATGTTGCTCGCCATTTTGGGTGCCCCTGTAATGTTTGGTTACAGTAGATAATGGGAAAGGGAGATGGGGTTACTCTGCACCAAGAGTTCTGTCCACAACTCAGAGATGAAACACGTTTTTTAATTTTGTCTAAGCATAAACATAATTAGAAGACCTCTGGAACTGCCTTTAAAATAGATCAGAACAACTCTTTGCCCATTTATGTAACCCTTTCTGTGTTGCCATTAATCTGTTTAAACTATTTAAATTATTCCCCCTATATTTTTCATTCTTTCATTGCTCAGAGATTTCTCAAGAGTATAGGCATTTATGTAGTTTATGTAGTTTAAGACTCAAAGGAAAGTGGGAAATGCACGTATTGACAGCCTGATAAAAAACACATCTACAGTGATTTTTCTTTTTAATATTTATTTTCCACGGATTCAGGAGTCTGTAATTATCTCATCCCAAGCAAAACAGCCAATTTTCATCCTCGCCTTTCCACAAGATGTGTGCCCTTCATTCATCCTCCATCTGCAAACTGACTAATCACACAACAATATTGCTTCTTAACTCCAGCTTTCTCTCTTTTACTGTATGCTGCCTTTAGCCCACATTGGCTCTCTCTGGAAAAACACCCTTATTTGTACTTCTGCACACGACTCAGAATCATGAGCCTGAACAGTGTGTGCATTATTAGAGCTGATGATCACACTTCTGAGCCACAGTTGTGCCTTTTCAATAAACAGCTTTTTTGCATTGACATTGCATCACAAGCACACAACAAGCTTAGTCATACCCATGGCTAAAGAGGATGTTTTGGATAATGTGGCTTACTTTGTAATTACAAAATGCTGCTGCATGATTTCAGGGTAAATGACACGCTTGTTCCTTAGAGTGCTTCAAAATGTGCACTCGAGAAATGCCAGAACACCACGACTTTATTGCCAGTCTTCTTTTAAATCTTACCTATAACTCATGCCTCAAATCTGCTTTGTTTTCATAACACAGAAACTTGAATTTGAATTGTAGAGTCTGGTAATCATCACAAAAAGAAATGTTTGTTGGCATTTTTTTTATACTAGAGTGGACTAATAGTAAATAAATTTGATTATCAAGATCAGGGGTCAGCACCCTGAGGCTCCGGAACTACATAGGACTCCTTTTCCCCTCCATTTTGGCTCTTTGGAAAAAAATAAAAATATGTTTCCTTCTAAAGAGTAACATATGCTTTGGACCACAAGATGCATCAAACTGAACAGTCAGATAAGTCAAACTCTATTCCATCCACTCACAAACAGTTAAAGGAGAGTACATCTCTCTGCAACGCTCCTGACTGCAGTACCCATAACACTCCAACAATCCATCAAGCCGCAAGGTTTTGTAGTTTACCAAAGTCGCACTTAAACATTTTAAACAACTTTTTATCATCGTGTCCTACAGAAAATCAATTGGAGTCCTTTAACTAGAATTCATACTTGAGGAGTGCCGGATTACAGGGCAAATTTTCTATTTTTTTTTTTTAATTTAAGGATTTGAAGTGGTTCAAAAAGTAGCACTGATTTAAGTTAAGTTCATTAGATTTACACATTTCTGTCTGAGATGCACAACAAATGGTAAAGTTAAAAGTTGAATCAATCTAAAGTCACATTAGCTGTCACACACCTCAGTGAGTGAAACTTGTTCTTCTTTGACCCATCCCCTGGGGGAGGGGTGAGCTGCAGACACAGGTGCACCCCCTCCAATAACAACCCCTTAATGCTGAGTCAAGCAGGGAGGCACTGGGTCCCACTTTAAAGTGTTTGATATTGGCCATGGATTTGAACTCACAGCCTTCCAGTTTCAGGGTGGAAATTCTACCACAGGGCCACAGCTGACATTTGCACTACTACCACATTTGCCGCATTGAGATCATCCTATATAACGAAGAGTATATTTTATTTTCAAATGGACACCATGTGAACCTCTGTCAAAAGCAATAAACTATTTAATATTTTTTTAAAAGCTATTTTCTCTTGATGCTTATGTTTTATTTATGCCAAATAGTAATGTTTAATTTATATCATAGTACCAACATTATAAATGCAAATCATGCCTTATTTTCCAAAGGGTTGAGTAAAACTTTGTGGCTCCCATTGGGTTGTGGTCAATAAGAAATCTACTCGAATGGCTTTTTAAATGTTGAAGGTTGCAGACCCTTGACCTAAATCAAATCACAAAAACCTAATTTTGACCTCTCAGCAATGTGGTAATTGTGTGGCTATTTTTACAGCACATTGGCTACTACTGCACATTTGGTCCTAAACGTGAGCATAGCTAGATATAATCTTGAAAGGATTTATCCCCATCATAGTACAAGAACTCAAGATTTGGACAACTTGTAAAAAGTCTCTTTTAAAGCAAAATAGTTGCATCCATTTTATCATAGGTAGTCTGTGTACTTTAGATAGAATAGAATAGAATAGAAATACTTTATTCATCCCAGGTTGGGAAATTAGGCTGTTGCAGCATCAGGCATATACAGACAAGAAAAAGCAACATTTACAAAAAAAATAAGGAAAAAATAATATACAATAAAAACAAAAGCAAATTGTGCAAATTGTAATGCGCAGATGGGCTTTATCAACTAATTCATTCATCTTCCTGTCCGCTTCTTCCCTTTCGGGGTCGCGGGGGTGCCGGAGCCTATCCCGGCTACTGAAGGGCGAAGGCGGGGTACACCCTGGACAGGTCGCCAGTCTGTCGCAGGGCCTCAATCACACACACATTCACTCTCACATTCACACCTAGGGGCAATTTAGAGTCACCAATTAACCTATGAAGCATGTTTTTGGACAGTGGGAGGAAGCCGGAGTCCCCGGTGAAAACCCACGCATGCACGGGGAGAACATGCAAACTCCACACAGAAAGGTCCCAGCCGGGATATGAACCGGGGTTTGAACCGGGGCCTTCTCGCTGTGAGGCAAGAGTGCTAACCACTGCGCCACCGTGCAGCCCGCTTTATCAACTAATATTCATGAAATTGGAAGGAGTTTGTTCTTAACATTTAAAAGATGTTGCTCAGTGGCCTAGTGGTAGAGTGTCCACCCTGAGACTGGAAGGTTACAAGTTCAAATCCAGGCCGAGTCATACCACTTTAAAAATGGGACCCAGTGCCGCCCTGTGTGACACTCGGCACTAAGGGGTTGGGTTGGATTGGGGGTTTAAACCACCAAATGGTTCCCGTGTGCAGCTGTGTCCTAAGCTCACCCCTCCCTCCAGGGGGATGGGTCAAAAGCAGAGAACAAATTGCACACATCTGAGTGCGCGGCAACTAATGGGATTTTAAAAGATCCCATGGAGAATATATTTATCAAATAGTCCACATCAACCAAACCAATCAAAGCAGCTGCAGACTTATTAGTCCAGCAGTTTACGAAGGGAAACTAGAAGAAAAACAATTTACAAGAAAAAAAACCTGGCTCATTCTTTAAAAAGATGAATCCTTCACATCTGTCAGGTGCACTGAACTGCATCTATAACACCTCTTTGTGTGTGTGCACTAGCATAATGGGAGATTCAATGACATGAAGCAGCCACCACCACATATTCAGTCACCCTGGGTGATCTGTTAAAAGAAAAGAAAAAAAAGCAGAGTGGGCTGTAGAATCTGCCAAAACATGACTGATCTTTTCTCCTCATCCCTCTCAGAAGTCTTGTTGTTGACAGACTCATGCGATTTGAAGGTAAAAGAATAACGAGACAACAAGAGAAACTACAGCCAATGATTTTAATATCAGCAAGAAAGAGGGGAGGGGGGTAAATCCACTTTGCTCTGAGAAGAAAATGAGCAGCAGTGAGACTCTTGTAAAAAGCCATGATCTAGTCTTTGTGACTGTGCCCTCAGCAGGGGACTCTCCGTCAGTCCTTAGGTAAGTGAAAAGTGAACACAGAGACAGAGAGAAATGAGCAAGGAGGAATGTGAGTGTGTGGGAGTTTATCGAGCAGCAAGTGAAGATCCTTCTAGCACAATCACCTAATTAGATTTCTATCTAGCAGTACCCTTCCCTGACCCCCTTAAATCTCTTGCATCTCTGGAAAGCTGGATTGGGAGACTTTCCCAAAAGTAGAACCCATTTGTGCTGGAGTTGTCTGAAAGGTGAAGGTTGTGAGATGGAGGCGGCTCTCTCATTCACAGCCAATATCAGCCATCTAGAGACATAATGAATGGGGGGGGGGAATAAATAAATAAGTTAACCCATAACAATTTGAAATATGTCATTAAAGGTTCGTCTGGAAAACTCGGAGTGTACCATTGATGTGGAGGAGGTGCTTTTGAAAAATGCAGCCATTAGTCCAAGTGGTAAAAAATATCTGCTTTATTAAAGCATCAAACTGTTTCAGTGCATTACTAAACTTTGGTGAAGTCAGCATGACTTTTACATAACTTTACGGGTTTTGAATTAAAAATAAATAACGGAAAAATAAATAAATGTCTTTTTTAAACTAAGATCAACATAGTTGATAGTTATATAGTTATTCTTTAATACTTCTTGTTTGCCCTACATAGCATGCATAGGTAAAAGAATGAAAGAATTGCCTTAAAAATGGAAAGAAAAAAACTAATTTCAATTCAAAATCAGAATACAGAAAGTAAAAAAAAAAAAGTTTCTTGAAAAAAAAAAAAAACGTGTTTTAAGTCTGACAATTTTTCATATGGCAACCCATGCTGGTATAAAGTAGATTTGTTACTTTGCTGATCTGGGGTGTACACAGGTGTGTTAAAGCAGCAAACAAAAATAATTTGAGAGAAACAAAACAGGAAACAAGAAATAAGACACACTCTGTATCTCACATGAACCATGAGGACAGAAGATGTTTAAGTCCAATTGAAAAAATAGTTAGCATTGTTCAATACGATGCCACTTTTTGGAAATCTGTAAAATTTTTGAAGATTTGTTACAACATGTGTTATGCTGAGAAGTGTACAATTTGTGGCCTTCACACACAACCACATAAGCCTCATTTCCACTTAGCAGTCCGGTCCGGTTTGGTCCAGTACAGTCCTGTTAATTCTGGTAAACGTTAAGCTTCGCTTCCACGGAGCGGTTTGTTTGCATGGTGTAGACCGCTAGTTGTTGTTTGCATGCATTTTCAAGGCATTTATTAGGGAAAATATGGTATTCATATTTTTCAAGTATTTACTTGAGTAGGAGAGATCATGGTGATGTTTACACCTCTTGTTTTTAACAAATGCAATGACTGCAGCCATTTGTGTGGAATAAATTGTGCTGAATGTTGTCACAAAACAGCAACTAGTTATTTTTTGGATACATTTTTTGACCACTCCCTTCATATATATAACTATCTATCCGCATGTTTGCAATTTTTTGCTCGTTTTATGCCCACACTGCCTAATCCTCAACATGCTTTCGTGCGTACTATCATTTTAAAAATTTTCACTCAAGCAAAGATTCAATAAATCCACCCCCTAGTCTCCCGTTTTATACCTGTGTTTCTGGTTCCTCATATTTTTAACTTTTTTTTTTGCTTGCCTTTTGTCTAAATTTACATTTTGAATTTATAGACATTTTCTCTTTATTCTTTTCTGATTCTGCACGTATGGTTGGGTGCTTCGCATTCATAATCACGTGGACTGTGTGTGTGTCAGACAGACTTAGCATTTAGCAGTGTCTCCCAAGGGGCTCGGAGGTTGGCGGTGCAGTGGCTAAACGGAGGTGATCTGTCGGAATGACCCACTCAACCAGCTGTGAGATGGCACTGCGAAACTGACAAGCCTCTGTAACTCCAGGCAATACTTAGTATTTGCCTGTCCACCCAGCCTTTTTTGTTCTCCTCGTGCACATGGCACTGTGTGATATGCACGCGTCTGTATTCACTCAGATAGGGACCACAAAGGGGGTACGACAGCAGAAGATTGTCAACCCTTTGTTCAATTTATAAAGCTTTGATTATAAATAGTGTACAAGATAGATTTATTGAAAATGTTTATATCACTGTAAGTTTTTAAAACCATATTTGAAATAACAGCACTTATGAAACCCAGTCATTTACGGATGAATTATTTAAAATTTGAGTTTTTTTGACAGCATAACATATGAAATAATGGTTTTAGTAACATTAAATTAGAATTGGCAATCTGATTCCCATTGCTTGAAATAATACAAAAATCACATCAAGTAGAGGAAAAATGTGCAAGTTTTTAGAAAATGTCAGTCACCATTCCCTTTAATGATCAAAAGTTCACCTTAACAGTGGCCATGCAATCTCTGAAAGCTAGAAATAAATGGCTTTAACTGGTGCATGTTTGAAGAAGTCCCTTTTAGGTACGTTCACTTCTAAGTATGAGTCTGGAAAAAAAAAATCAATAAATCTCTTTCAAAAAGGCCAAAGTGCTTGAAGCTTTATATTTTTTGCACTTAAAACAAACCTTTTCAGTGATTTCAATGAGAAATGAAGAAGTCATGTGCATGTCAGTTTCCTTTTTCCAGTTATTAGTGTTTAATCTAAACACTCTTCTAAATCTGTATTAGTTCAGGAATCGTGTGTTATTTAAAAAAAAAAAAGAAAAAAAACATATATATATATATACATATATATATATATACATATATATATATATATATATATATTACATTTTGAAAAATGTTGAAAAAACATATTCATTCATCACTCTTCTTCATCCATCTCATCCAGAGGAGGGTCAACCTGAGAACCTGAAGGCACTCCGGGCCGGCCGAGACACGCAGTCCCTCTGGCATGTCCTGGGTCTTCCCTGGGGCCTTCTACCAGTGAGATGGTAATACCTCCCAAGGGAGGCATCTGAAAGAGATGGCCAACCCCTCTCAACTTGCCTCTTTCAATGTGGAGAAGCACTGGCTCTACTCCAAGCTCATCCCAGGTGACAAAAACTATCACCCAAACTCTAAGGAAGGGCCAAGTCATTATAGCCGCTTGTATCTGGGATCTTATCCTGATCCAGAACTACTCTCATCTTTGACCACCTATGGCCATAAGGGAAACAAATTGAGAGTTTTGCATATCACCTTAACTCATTTTTTATTACAACAGACCAATACAGCCATCCCCATTACTGTAGCTACTATCTGCTTGACAAGCTCAAACTTTTTTTTTCTTTCACCCCACTTCTGAACATCACCACAAGGTACTTGAACTGCTCCACTTGAGGTAGGAGCACTACACCAATCCAGGGAATTCAGGCCACCTTTTACCCAGTCAAAAGGCATGGCTTCCTATTTGGAGAAACATATTTTTATTAAAGCTGCTTCCAGTTTTATTGTCAAGTGTTCATTGAAGTTTGATAATTGGTTTGACAAAGCAAATAGAAAAAAAACATCAACTGCAAAAAGCACAGATGAATTGTTGAACCCGGATTCCCTCCAGCCTTTGACTGTGCCTAGAAATCGTGTGAGTAATAATTATAAATATGACTAAGGACAAAGAGTATCCCTGCTAGAGTCCAACATCTACTGGTAACAGTTTCGACTTACTGCCTGAAATATGAACCAAACTCGTGCTACGGTTGCATAGAGATGCCACTCGAGCCCAGGAGCCTCCCATGGTAAATGACAAGGAACTAGATTGAACCGAACTACAAAACACACATGGATTAATGAGTTAACTCCCAGGAACCATCAAGTACTCTGTGTGCAGTGTAGTGTTCAAATCCATGGCAAAAACAGCCCACTTCATACCAAATCAGAGGTTTAACTGTCAACCGCGTTCGACTGTCAACCGCATTCTCCTCAAAATATAAAATTAGAAAGTAAGAATCGTGTTCGACTGTCAACCACATTTCCCAAGGAGGAGTGTGATCACCCTGTAGTTAAAGCACCCCCTGCAGCTCTCCTTCTTGAGAAGAGGAGCCATCACCCCAGTCTGCCAGTACAGAGGCAGTCCCCAATCACCAGACCTACACAAAGATGTGTCGACCAAGAAAACCCAAAAACATCCAGAGACTTGATGTACATAGGAAGAATGTCATACACCCCGTAGGACTACTGTCACCGATGAGTCTATTGACTATATCTGTGACTGTGACAGAGATGCTACCCTCTGGTTCACCTGGGTAAACCAAAGCGACTTTGCTAGGGGGCTTGGAGCAAACCTGCACCAGCTTGTCTCCTTTCACCATAGATAACTCCAGAGTGGAAGGAACTTCAATTCTTCTTCAGGAGTTGGGTTTCAAAGCCCAAACTGGAGAAAAGCCCAACTATCTCAGCCTCCTCCTCCACAAGTTAAGGCTCCTTCCAACTTAGTGAGGTGACATTCCAGGTACAGATGGTTAGACTCCATTTCTATGGAAAGATCACACACCATTAGCCCCTTATGGTTCTTCTAGCAAGTGGTGAGCCCGCTGAAAGACAATTCTAAAAGGCATGTCAGCCCAGGTCATGAGAGCACCAGGTACATATCTTCAAGGCCAGACATGCCAACACAACGGGACCCTGGTGACGTCAATCTGGGCAATGTGGCAAATCAATTCTTTAAAGCTTCTTCAAGTGTCGAAACATCTACTGATCTTGACTTAACTTATCTGCAAGTTTATCTCTCCTCTCCTATTAAATCATAATTAGCAAAGATAGATTATTTGGAGTTAAATAACTCACTGTAACCTGAATAGTTAAACTCCATTCTCAGTTCTCTGTGCACTCAAACAAAGAGCCAAGATGTGTTTTTGAAATGCTACTCAGACAAACACAAAAGGTGATTTCTTTTGTTTCACAAGTCTTTTAGCAAACACCAACGCTGTGGGGAGAAGCTTATATGTCCGTACATGCTTCAGGGTTGGACAGGTGTGAGTTATTACTTGGGTTGGCAGTTCAGTGTGTGATTATATGTCTTGCTCTATGACATATTAAAAGCATACAAACTGGAACAAATGTGTTGAATTTGGAACAGGAAGCCAAAAAAATGTGTTGTTAGTACAAATCCAAGCCAAATAAAAGCATGAAAATATATTGCTAAGATTTAGACAAATGCTCCTGGGAACAAAAGAGAGAACCAACTCAATTAACCTTCAGCCGGCTGGTCATAGTTTACTTAAGGGGTATTACTTAGAAAGCAGCTGAGCCACTGTATACCCTGAACTGTAGTGATCTAGCATTGAACTGCTGTACTGCTGGATGATATTTAAAATTCTTTATAGTCTAAAGATATTTATCGTTGTTGTTGTTTTTTTTTGTTAAATGATTCCTTCCAAATACGTCTCAATGATTAGTCAGCCTATTTAGACTACTATTTAGCCTCTTCTAATGTATTTCATGAGCATATCGGAGTAGTTTTTTTTTGTTTTCTTTTTCAAATCAATCTCTCTAACAACTAATGTTTTAAAATATTCTTTGTAAGTATTTGTACGTAAAAGGTGACAAATTCATCAACAACCCATGGCTGTGGATTGAATTGTGTCACTAAGCAAAAGCTCTGATATCACACAGAAATCATTTGCTTTCCACATAACGCCATACTCTATTCAACATGAATACATTCCCAAAAGAAAGAAAAAAAACAAGGATTTCTCTGCTCCAGTTAAAAGACTTTGGGAAACTTATTTAACCTGTTCTTCTACCAGAGCTGTAGGGCTGACATTCCATGATCAAGACTAGAAGGAACCACAAACAAGACACATTAGAGAGCTTCTCATTAGCTCTCTAGGGCATGCTTGCATCTGAAAAATCAAGAGAGCGACAGTGAAGGCTGTCTAAGATGGAAATGTGTAGGTGTCTGAATGCATGCTTTTATTTCACAGCGACGTGTCCGCGCATTTCAGGGTAAACACAACAAATGCATTTGTTTGAAAGGGATGAATAACATCGCTTTGTTGTTCCTCTGACAATCTCGCTGAATAGTCTGGTTATAAAATTACTGTTTACTTAGGCCAGTATCTACTCTGTTTTATCTGTCATCTAAGACGAGTGGATTATTTTCAGTCCCAAGGTCTAACAAAAAATGTGTTTCTTTTGTCAAAAACAGCAAAAATTTGCATCAACCAATTTATGTAAACTAGGGTAAAGAGAAATCATGCTACCTCTGATCAATTAAAACAAGTTTTAAACAAATAAGTAAGAATTCACTGTCTTTTCTTTACAAAAACATGCTAAAACCACCAAAAACATAATTGGGGTGGGTCCTTACACATTTATTTAGCTAAGCATATAGGAGGGCACCAATAAAGTTTACAGCTAAATTCCAGATTAAAAAAAAATAATAAATAGATTTACACTTATTAATGAGAATAATTGGTCTGTCCAGGCTTTTAAATGAATAAACAACATTCGGGGGCGATGGAAAAACATCTGTGAACTGATGCAGAAACCTCTGGGCTCCATGTCTGGCAGCTTATTTTACTAAATAACTAGTGTATCTTTGGTACCGGCAGACATCAAAGAGCTTCAACGTGTTAGGATTCGGCTTTTTGAATCAACAGATCCCCTACAATTTTGATGCTGTGAGTATTAATATTACAGGTAAAAAAGCACCGTAGAATGAGGAGGTTTGTTCCAATGATATATTTATACATGATAGCAAAGCAATCCGTGTTTATTTTTATGTCGAAAATATGTCAGCTCTAAACACAAACTCGCACAACAAAATATATATACAGTTATATATTTTTACTTAATTTGTTTTAAGCATTATTTTTCATTTTTGGGGGGCTTTTGCAGGTACTACTACTGAAAAAGAAGACCTTTGGTTTATACATTTATTATAGGAAATTACTTAAATAATAAAAATAACCTTAAAGAAAGCTTGATTGTATATACCTCCAAGTCGGCGGATAAAAAAGTTGTAGAGCCTCATACGATTTTGGAAATCTAAATCACTACTAAATTCACAATTTTGTGCAGTTACTCATTCTGAAAAAAAGTTCCAGTCCTGACCTTCAGGGGAGGAGCGGGAGGTTGGTTGATTCTCTCTAATGCTGCGTTAACACAAAATTCTATTGGTTAGGGATTCCTATCCTGTTGGTTTTTACCTGTAATCCACCCTATAGACATGGAACCATCTGTTTTAGAATTTTTTTTGCTTCGATGTTTTTTTTTACTTTTGGTTTTTTGATCTGTACTTGTTACAGTGTCAAGGTTCAACGTCTTTTATTTGCCATGTATGCAACAACGTACATTGAAGCATATTGGAATTCTTGTGCTGAGCTCTCAGAGTCACTGTTTGGATTAAAGACTGGAGTACAAGATTAAAGTTAAAGTTAAAGTCCCACTATTTGTCACGCACCTAAGGGGCCAGCGGGCATCCCATGTTTTTATTGAGGCATCTGATTGGTCAGTTTATAACTCGAATAAATTGTGATAAAGAAAATATATAAAAGATTTTAAGTAATAGCTGTTTATTTCTCAATAGAAGTTTATGGGTTTTCGGTAGGTACAGTAGGTACTTCCTATTTGAAACTTGAGGGGGGAGGGGATAATTTGTCCAGTTCTCATACACAGTCAACAATCAAAAGCAGACAGAAAAAAAATACACAACTCAGAGACACATTTCTGACAAACTCCTTTAAAAACTGTCCTAAAACGACAGAGGTTTTCTGATTTTGGCCAAAATTAGCATAATCATAATTCAAAAACCACTATAAGGCTTTTAAAATACATCAAAAGATGATTAGATAATACAAAGAATACAATTTATTGTCATACATTCTACTTCATGTTACCTATTCATGCTATGAGAAACATTTATGCAGGAGTCAATGATTGGAAACAAAGAAGAAAAAATAGTTTGCAATTTGCCAACTTTTTGCCAAAAGACTAATCATCTCTGTGTGATTCTGAGCTCAAGGTTAAAGCAGGGTCTCACAGATGGGAAACGTAGCATAGTGGGGATGAGAGAGATCCGGCTTGACAACTATCTACAGGGGCAAAGACTGGCAGTGTAGCAGACACAAGGGTGGAGGGCTGTGGGTGTATGTGTGTGTGACAGTAGACGTTATGAATCTATAGAACAAGGGGAGGTGAGGCCAGAGCCTCATTACAAGTGTAAATGCAACTTCCAGCATGGGAGCCCCACTTTAAAGTTTCCTGTTTTAATTATTCATTTTCTCTGCCCATGATAATGGGGTCTAACTCAGCTCAAGGCCTGCTGGCTGTGTAAGATGAATGAAACACTCTAATGACTTTGTCCATTTTTATGGTGATCAGTGGAGAGAGCTGTCTATGCATTTGATTGGAAGGAAAACAAAAGTGCCCTTTGTCTTGATTTTTCCACACTGAATCCCGCAGCGTAATTGGTGCATAGTAATCACGTCTATAAAAATCCCTTTTCAACCTAATTTTGTTGTTGCTTAAAACCACTTCCATTTAGAAATTCACAATAGGTGTGTTGTTTATAACAACAAAATGTGTTACTAAGCTTTTTTATAGATTAATTTACAGGGGCTATACCATGAAAAATCTATTTTTTGAGCTTTCAAGTGTATTATACTGATCGATTCTCACTATAAAGAACCTCTAAGCGGTATTTTGATACATTCACGAATTTCTGAGTAATCCTCTGAAAACCTGCGCTCTCAGTACTGACCCCTCCAATACCCACAAAAATGAGCGAGTCCTCTCATGCTGATGTCACAAGTTGAGAAACGCCCCTTCCAGGAAGAGTCTGCTCCGCCCCCAGACTAACACAAACACGTTCTACACGAAGCTGGTAGAGATTTGCAGACTATTTCCTGGTGGAGAAAGGGATCTGACTATTACCTGCTTGAGAAAGGGTACAAACTTTTTCCTGGTGGAGAAAGGGAGCAGACTATTTCCTGGTGAAGGAAGGGAGAAACCAATTCCTTGTGAAGGAAGGGAGAAACCAATTCCCGGTAAAGAAAGGGAGAAGACTGTTTCCTGCTGGAGAAAGGGAGAAGACTGTTTCCTGGTGGAGAAAGGGAACAGACTGTTTCCTGGTGAAGGAAGGGAGAAACCAATTCCTGGTGAAGGAAAGGAGAAGACCAATTCCTGGTGAAGAAAGGGAACAGACTATTTCCTGGTGAAGAAAGGGAGAAGACTATTTCCTGGTGAAGAAAGGGAACAGACTGTTTCCTGGTGGAGAAAGGGAGCAGACTATTTGCTGGTAGAGAAATGGGAGAAGACTAAGTCCTGGTGGAGAACGGGTGCAATTTTTTTCCTGGTGGAGAAAGGGAGCAGACTATGTGCTGGTAGAGAAACGGGAACAGACTATTTGCTGGTGGAGAAAAGGAGTGACGAATTAGAAGAACTGGTTCAAACGTGGATTATTGAGCAAAGGCTGAAAGGTACGCATTAAAAGAATAAAAAATTGATGATGCTTCAAAGAAAAAAGAAACGCTCACACCATATGCTAATCTGAACAATGTTCTCATCATTTTAATAAATCCAGAAATGTTCATCTGGTGTTGTTTGCATTTTTTAAACTTAATTTCACTGCAAAGTAAACCCAGTAGCCATTACCATTTTGTCTGTGCCAAATGTTGGGGATAAAGCCTCAGAGATCGAGTTGGTTTATTATCAGGTATGAAAAGAGTTAACAAAAATAACAAATATTTAATAAATAATTTGTTTTTTAGTGTTCCAAAGGTGATGTTTGATCATTTATATGGATATAGTTTACTCTGAAAGACTTAAGAAAATCATGGTATGGCCCCTTTAAGGGTTTTTTCTATTTCATTATTCTAATAGAAAATGCACCACAACCAAGCAGATAGGACTCAATGGAATAAACTACTGAAGTCAGTTGCCAAGGTTTCCGAGATGGAATGTGGTCTCTGTGGAGGGCTGTGGATAACCTGGTCAAAAGCTGCAGCTATTTTGCAATTTCAGAAGCCCCTGGATTTTGTAAAAACCTGTCTAAGAGATCACATCATCAGAACACAGCAGGAAGCCCCCTCGGTGCGCTACCTTGCTGCAGAAAATTGCTCAGCCATCAGCAACAAGAGCAAGAGCTGCAGCTTCTGTGATTCAATATAATAAACAGAGTAAGCTTCGCCCGTAGCTCGCCCGCTTCTGGCTGGCAAAAACAAGCACATCATCAAGCAAAACGGTTATTTCATTCAATTTCTCTCAAAGATGTGACACTTTATTAATCTGCACTGTACTATAATTATAGTCATACAAAGAAATCAACGATAGCAACAATGTTTTGTGTTTATCTTGATGTTCAAATTGTCATTACTGGCTGCCATTTCTGTAAATACACTAATGCCTGTGACTGGGGTGGATTGTTATTTAAAGAAGTGATATTTCTTTTAACACTAGATTTTCTTTTTCTTTTCCCAGCATGTTTTTCATTTTGCTAAAGGTTAGCCTTAAATTATATATAACTTCTGACATTCTAAATTGTCATTGGGGAGAGACATTCAGTTGTGTTATCCAGAGTATCCAATACAGAATTTTCCGGGAGAAAGAAAATATTTTCAACGCAAAGATGCACTCAAATACTTTAGATTCACCATGTCACAGAAGGAAAGGCCTCCATTGATTAATACTTACAATGAGGTTTCAATGTTTTACTGTGGTTACCAAAGAAAAAACGTTTTACAAAAGATGTAAACATAAAATTGAAGCAAATTATAAACATACATATATTTGTACAGCTACCATTTTTTGTTTTGAACTGCTATCAACTATTTATTTTCTGTAACTACTATTTTTTTTAGGTCAATAAAGCTTGCAGTACATAATGAGAGAGTCATTAGCTGTGTTTACATAAACTGAAATTTCATTTATTGGATCTGCAATAATAAAGTAGTCTAATGGAAACACAAACGTTTTTGAAAAAAATGTGTATTTATAGAAAAAACATTTTTGCTTTAGAAAGAGATGGTTTTTAGGGGTATTGAAATTACATATTTTGCAAAACTGCAATGGAAATATGGAGAGAAAATAGTGTCACTCAGTTTTGTGCGTGTGTAAATCTTGATTTGTAACTCATACAATATGTTTTGTGCATAAGTAAAAAATTATGAAAATAGAAAAAATACAATTTACATATGCACACATTAAAACTACAAAAGCTTGAAACTAACTACACAAACAAATCTTCTAAAATTACACACATATCTCTTGTTACGCAAAAACAAAACCAGCAATTTGCACAGAAAAATCCAATGTTATGCTAAAAACAGGAATTACACACACAAAAATTCTGTTAAACACCAAAAACAAGAATTACGGACGCACAAATCCAAAGCTATGTGCACAGATCAAGAATCAAGAATGCACATATCGGGGTGAGTTTATTTTCTCTCTATAATGAAAACACTGTTTCTGAATTAAATGACTAACAACCGGATACCACCAGAGATCACAGCGTCACACGGCTCATCAAAAGTTGAGCGTGTCATGTGGAATTGTTGGATCCACAGCTCCTCTGTAAAATCACCAACCACCAATCCCAAAATTGCTCCATCCTTAGCCACTCCCAAATAGCTTGCCACTCCATGGTCTAAATAAGACGCCGACATCTCCTTTGATAGATAAGGATGAGCGCTAGTGCCGTGGAAGAAATTTGAATGTATCTGCAGTAAATCAAGGTATTGTTCACATCCAATTTATCACGCAAGCAGGTTTGTTGTTTATTTGCATACTTGTGGTTTAATGGAAACAAGCGTAATCGCGAAATTGTGTTTTCTATAATTTTGATAATGTATTATAATGGAAATGCAGCTATTGATGTGTTGAACTGACTCTCTGTCCTCAGTAGCAGTTATGCCTTGGGCCCCAGAGTCCCTTTGAAATGCCCATGCTCCCACAATAACTTATCTTCTAACAGACTAGTTAAACACGGCTTCAAATTCAAACACACTTCAAAGACCTAAAATATTATTTCAAAAAGCAAATCCAAAGAAGAAAAAGAAGCACCTAAAAAATAGATGCATGGTCATAATGTGGATATCCAGTAATTTATGCAGAAGAGCAGACGCGTCCTTTTTTCATGGAAGATTTAGCATTTGCATAAACATTAGAGAAGAAAGCCCAAACCTCTAAAAAATAACACTGTCTGGTTCTCCTTTTCTAAATATTCAACCATTGTTTTTTTCATGAAAAAATGAATAAAGGTCAACCGCTGCTCGTGAGACAGTCACTTGAGCCTTTTGTGAACTTTAGATTTGAGCGTTAGATGTAGCTTGTAAAGCCTCAACGTGAGTACAAAGTGCTGAATAGGAAATTTACCTGACAGTGTGAATTTAGACTTGCTGGGTTCAACAGCGGTTCCTTTGAAAGTCCACAACTTTAGTGTGCACTTTCATGGGATTATCTTTTTGACACTTAACAAATTTGAAGGTGAAAAAGCTCATTATCCCAGCTGGGGTGTTATGTCTTGAGCCTGGAAATGTAAAGGTCCATGACTTGATCCTTTTGATAAGTAGGCTATGTGTCAGCCTTGGCAAAGCAGGACATTATTTCTCTCCAAGACCGCCGATACATAGCAAGGATAATTAGTGAACCAAGAATGATGGTAAGACATTCTTTTTTGTTTGCCCTGTTATACTATGTTAAAACCAGGTTTGGCAACGTGAATTCAAGCGACCACTTCCAATGAAAAGTTTGTTTAAACACTATATAATACTATATACGCTTGTTTGGCTTTCTGCATTCAAAACTCTTGTGCTACCTTATGGGGTCCAGATGACCCCACTTAGGACAGCACAAGGATTAAACCAGTTAAACCTGTTGACCTTTGACCCATCAAGGACTCAGATTTAGTAGATTTATAGGTAGCATCCTTTCAAAACATGGAAGTCCTAACCATTAGAAAAGTGATCATAAGGGGCACATAATAACTAGAATTTGTTCCCGGTTGGAATTATATGACACCAACTCTTTTGTGTATTAGAATGAAGCTGTGAAAGAAAAATTCTAGACCAAGATTTGCAAGATTTGCACAACTTCAACATTGTCTCTTCCAAGTGTAAGGAGTATTTGTGTAAGTATCAGGTAGCGATTGTCCGGTGTGAACACTGAAGGCTAAAAGTGCCTCAAGAATCCGTGTTCACCGCGCTCTTGAACGACGGTTTGGGGTTTCACGTTTCATTAGATTTAAAGGGCTCCAGTCAGACGTCGGTAATGTCTTTGCTCCCAGACACAACATGAATTTGACGTAAACATTTGTTCCTTTTGTTTCAATTACGTAAGGTATAATACAAGTGTGGATTATGGGAAATTAACGCAGAGGCCTGAACCATGTGACACAAAGCGGAGGACAGTTGCCTCTGCAAAATTAAAGTGAACGTAAAGTGTTGTGACTCTTCAGGGCCTCAGAAATGTTCGGTATATAATGTTCTAACCCCCTGAAGCACTCGTAACATGCTGCGATTTATGCTGAGTAACTATAACATCATTGTAGAAGAGAAAAAAGTAATTAGATTACTCCATAGCTTAACTTCTAACGCCATAATTACAGCAATTATGCTTCAGCCGTGTTACTCCTATCACTGATGAAAAGTACTACGTAAATGTAAATATATTTTCTTCATTTTATGTGACAAAGGCGACTTATCAATGCAACAAATCCCACTTTCATGTGAAGCAGGGTGATACACCTGCCTTTTCACCACGCAGACATCATTATCATTTGAAGCATGTTCAAATCCCATTTTACATCTTGAATGTAGTGAAAACCAAGTCAAGTACTTCCACTTGAGTTTTTGGCATCCCCCTTTGTGGAGCGGGCCCTTAAGTTGGCCTCATCCTGGATGGTTCACGTGGCTGTGAAGATCATTGATTAGCATGCCAACACAGGGGAACATAAAAGTCATGTCTGTTCTTCTGCTACATGCCTCATGGTACGTTTATGCAATAGTATTTCAGTAAAGTTTAAAGATACACACAAATCATGTTGTTATTGTATGAACAACTGCATACCTGTGCGTGTAAGAGTATTTCATGTAGTGATTCATTTAAACAACAATTTGATTCATATCATAATTTGTAGTTCGTGATACAATTTGTATCTGATTCCGGTTCATTTTCAACGATCTGATTTAATCAGATTCACTGATCGAAAATCAATCCAGCCAAAAATTCCTCAGCTATGACTCAGAGATAAATACCTGTTTTTTTTTCTTCATAGTTTGGCCAGGGGTCTTATGGTGCACACACACTGGCCGCGTGTGGTGCATTCAAGAATGTTCTCTAAGCAGTTTCACGAACGCGTATCCAGCCAGTGTTGTACATACCTGACCAGTACCACACTCAAAGATTCTTCTTTGTGTATTTACTGTTTATTAGTGATTATCTGCCACCTATAATAGGCAGAAGCTCAGTGCGCAAAGTCATAGAGTGTTCAACCGGGTTGAGCTTTCAGCGACATCAATGAACGCCTGATTTGTATGTATACTGGACTTCAGAACTAGCATAGCAACACACGATCACGTATGTTCAAGACGCAAAAGCCAGAAATTCTGCATTGAAAGTAGCTGCTTGAGCATGAGTTGAGTTAAAAAAAAAAAAAAACAAATAAGCTCATTATTTTTCTGAATTTCCCCCTAATAACCAGTTACTCTTTAGTGGTTGTTTCCCACTAACAGCTGCTAGAGGGCGCTGTAGGTGTGTGAATCAATACTTGCTACTGACGCAAAGCAGAAGAAGAAATCCCTAAAGAAACTTAGATGGAATCAGATGGTTTCCCTTCTAACTTTGTTATATATATATATTTACCATCAAGATATCATTATTCTGGTTTTTAATTTTTCCGTCCTCGGACTAATGCGGGTCTGTAGCGAGCTGACGAAACTCCGCGAGCTCAAATTCAGCAAGCTCCACTGTATCGAGATAGCAAGCTTTGGTGTGGCAAGCTAGCTAGCTCCACGGTCCACATGGCGTCTGGGTAACGTAGCGAGCCAACCACTGAGTTCCCACCTCAGCCAATGTGGGCAAACACCGGTGGGGCCACCACGGAACCTGTGGACAAACCCAATCAGGGCCCACATCTTATGCCCACTTTTAAACCAAATGGGCCCACCTGGCCTTGCTGGCTAGGATACTATACAAGTTAGCGTAATCAAACCTTTTTTTTTAATCTAAAATGAAGCAACATACTTTATTTTGGATATATGGTTTTAAATAAAAATGTGGTTGGGTCTTACCTGGCCTGGTTTGGCATCTTCACATATTGAGGCTTCAAACGGTGTGGCGAGTTCAGGTGGGTTGTCGTTCACATCCAGGATCCGGATGCTCACAGGGGAGAAGGATGCCATTGTGTGGTTATCTACAATGCAACAATACAGAACACATTAAGAGCGCTGGCAGATCTAATCGGAATTCTGCAAATGTTTTGTGATTAACATAAACGGTGCTGTGAAAACTGTCACGTAACATCACTGTCTGGAAGTTTGAGACTGAGACTCCTTAGAGCAGGGGTGTCAAACTCAATCGTACAGGGCGACAAAATCCAAAGCACACCTTGAGTCGCGGGCTGAACAGGATAAACATTTATTGAACACTAAAATAAAAAATGTAAAACTCTAAAAACAAAACTCTTTAACATAATTATGAACAAGATATAAAGCATCATGAAAATACCAGTGTGAATGTTGTAAGATGAATTTGGCCGTTGAAGCTTATAGCGGAAATCACTGAAGCTAATAGCTGAAAAACGCTGAAGCTAATAGCCAGCTAAAATATTAGCTAAAAGCCAAATTAGCCTAAAAAACAAACAAACAAAAAACCCAGGTCAGTCAAAACAGCTAACATGGAGCTGAAAAAATAGCTAAACTTCAAAATGGCCTAAAAAATTGAAAAACGTAAAAATTAGCCAAAACAGCTAGCATGTAGCTGAAATATTAGCTCAACTCCAAAAAAGTATAAAAAAAATCAGTAAATGCCGAAATAGTCCAAAAAGCTTGCAGAATCCCAATTTGTAAAACCTAAAAACTGTAACTTTTAAAAATAATAACGAATTACAAAAAGGCAGGAATATTATTCCAGAATAAATCAACTTAAATAAATAGTTTACCCTTCCTAAAAATATATTTTGTCAAAACTATGCAAGTTAGAAATAAGTGCAAAATAACAATGGGCCACTATGAACAATAAAATAAAATGATCTAGACTAGAGGGCCGGATATAATAACACGGAGGGCCGGATCCGGCCCCCGGGTCTTGACTTTGACACATGTAAAAAGTCATATCTTAGGCACTCCACCACATCAGTAATAGATCAGCAGGAAAATCCCTCAGTCTCTTTGTGAAACTAAAGATCTGCAATTTACTCATGTCACAGCCACCCAAACATTTTTTTTTTTCAATTTGAAGCATATCATTTTCCAGATTATGGCCCAACAAACAGCAATACTTCAGCTATCTGCCGCTATAGTTGACAGTTGAAAGAGAAGTGCAGCTGCTGCGGATATTCTGCTGACGCGTCTGCTTTTCAGTGTGAGGCTGGTAGAGGCCAGGTGTGAGAATACGTGGACAGCAAAAAATGAACATCCACTTGGCCCAGGCAATTACAAAAAAATAGCTCGAATAGCATTTATGACAAAATACTATAATATTTGGTAATGACATTTTATGCATTGACAGAGATGACAATTCGGCCTCAAACTGAATTGACTAAAATCATTTATAATATGATCTCCACTTCTCCTTAAATTTTAACATATTGTTCACGCTTTTTTGCTGGAAGTTCTTTTTGCTCAGAAAACATTCTGTACAGTACACACAGAAGCCTCTGGCTCAAAGTACTCGTGTGTGAGTGCCAATGTGAGAGAGTGTGTATCAAAGAGGAACAGAAAAAAAAGACAGAGAACATTATGTGGGAGTGATCTGGGTGCTTGCAGTGTTGGTCTTGATATCCTGGTTAATTAGAGTACACAGACAAGCATAAATTGGTGTACACAGCAGTCATCACCCAGTTAACACATTGGAGTGGCACCCCACAGAAAGCGTAACAACATGCAGCTACACACAATTACACACAGGTGGAATAAATCCACACTGACACAAGCTGTTAGAAGAATGACATGGGATTCATTTGATTAGTTCAGGAATGATGGGAGATATTTGAGCTCTGCATAGAAACACTGTCAGTGTGAAGTACATACACATGCACTTGCATCGTATAAGTATAGTTTATTCATAGAAATTGGCAGAAATTAGGGAATCACTGGGTACCTAACGATACGATGTTATGCATTGCTCACTATATCGATAATATCGTGATACTCAAACGCAGGACTTGTTGCAATATATATCGCAATACCAATATTTTGAGACACACCCCTAGCAGAAATGTCTCAAATCAATTTTTACCAATTACCGTTACCAATTAGGCCTTCACTCTGAACCAACAGCTAAATGTCACAACCATTTTTTAAAGTTTGATTTATCACATAATTTGTGGTTGCTTCTATGATACGTGGTCAATATTGATTAATTTTGAACAATACAATTCACCAAATTAAAATCAATCCAGGACATCTTTAGCCAAAAATTCCACCACTGTGACTCAAATAAATACCTGGTACTGAACAGTGCAGGTGAAGATTTACAGATTCCTTGTATTTCTTGCAAGATATTTAAGTATAAACTAAATATGTGTACAAGAAAACAAGAATTCATGGCAAATCCATTTACATTTTAGCTTTATGAAGTTCTTTGTTGTTTTTCCACATCAAAATAATACAAACGAATTATTAGAACATTCTACAGCACTGCATGGTTCCATGTCTGTATAATTCCGTGTTTCCACATATTGGAAAATATGTTAATCAATCTGCTCTGGAATGGTCTGGTCTCTGAGGATCTAGGCTCTAGGTTTATACATCTATGTTCCAAGTTCATCCTAAGTGCATAAGGCATCATTGGCCAAGAGTCTAACCGCCAAAGATTATGGACGTACTATTTGCTCATTTTCTGTAACACAAATGAATCTTTACTCGCATTCCCAGTATTGCACTCTATTGGAAATGATTAAGGATAAAACCTGACAAATCGTAAGTGACTTTAGGAATAAACTAATGTCAGGAGCGACCTCACCTGACAAAAGTAAGAAGTTGACGTTCAAATTTAGTGAATTTAAAGACTTGGGCCACCTAAAAGTTAGTTTACCCAAATTTTTGCACCTGTTTTTATCTACAAACTACAAATATATAATATTGATCGTCAAACCATCTTTTTGCTAAGCTCTTATTTATTCCTTTGATGTTCCAGGCCACATACTCCAGCGCTGCAGTCTAAAAGCAAATGATTACTCTCTTGGTTTGCAGATTTTAAACATAAGACTCTTTCAAGTGTTCATACCTTGATCTGTGGGTCAGAATACTTGAAATGGATAGCAGTGAAAGGATGGAGAGTTTTTAAAAAAAAAAAAAAAACTACTTGTCTAAGAGCTTTTTCAACAAGAAAATGATAAAGACTAAGCCGAAGGAACATTTGGACTGAACCAGAAGAGAGGTAAGACTGCAGAAGAGACCAGAACAGACAGAGAAGAAGAGACGAGAAAATGTGAAAAAAGAGATATATGTCAAGGAATGAGATGAGGATATTGGAAATAGACAAAAGATGTGAGTGATGAAGTGACAGATGAAGACGGACAGTGTTCTTTAGCTTCAGACAGGCCTTATCTTCTGTTTGGACTGTCCATCCGAGTATGTTCTAGTACAGTGAAAAACCATTTCACTTGGTTATTTGTCATTTAGTATGTGAATCAAGGTTATACTCAAAATAAATACCCTTCCAAAGTCATTTTGCCCTTTAGTACACCCTATTTTACACTTGATTTTAGAAAATTCAAAGGAAAATTTTACTTCAGATACATTATGGACACATGATCAGTGAGATTAAACATTACTTCATGAGTGAGTCTCACAAATCACCAATATCACACATTCTGGAGAGGTTTGTTGTAAAGTAAAACTCAAATAAGGAGAAGGCAGAAAAAAAACAGCAAGGAAGTGAATATGATGGATAGAAACCCAAAAGATGAAACAAACAAGTCATACATCAAAATCTGTGGTGAGTGCTGTAAAGAAAAACAGGCCTGCTAGGACTTGCTGAGCAGGCTGAACTTCCACCGAAACAACAAGAAAGAAAACACACGCATGTTTATTGCTTCCATCATGCAATAAAGCCGACTGAAGAGGAAGGAGACGCCTGAGAAACTGCCAGTTCCTCTGGAGAAAAAACAGGTTGATTTACCCGACTCCATTTGTGTTGGAGTGACGTTAATGACAAGAGAAAGACTTGTTGACATAACGCTTACATGTCAGCTGGACCGCTTGACAAAGGCCAGACAGGCACATCAGGATGAAGTTTTGTCAAAAATATTGAAGTGTATAACACTGTAACAGGGATTTGTGTGTGTGTGTGTGGCTTAAGCTGACTTTAAACACCACTCAATACAAGACAAGCAGTGACTGCCACGCAAGTAGTAGACTCTAGAGACATAGAATTCAATAACAATTCTTTACTCTTCAACACTTTCCTTACCTTTTATTTCTTTTATATTTTTATAATTATTTTTTTTTATTTATTTGATGATAAAAAACACTTTTTTTAGGGAATTAAGACATAACCTCAGTTAATTTTTCAGCGTACACACCTCTAGACAAATCCACATCGGACATGAAGATTCACTTCAAACAAATAAAAAAAAATTAAAACCCTAAAAAAAAATAAAAATAAACACTGCAGAACATTTCTCAAGTAATAAGCTACAGCTACAGTTCAATCTAACTGGGGTGAAACAGCCAATGAGAATTCCGACTTCAGATAATGGTATAATCCTCACATCAATGCAGACTTTTAATTGACTTCTTTTGCCAGCACAACAAGGAGCTAAAAGCATAAAGAGAGTCACCAGTGCAAGATATTTCTTCCCTTTTTCCTCCTGTAATTCTGCCGCCATCCCTACTGTGACCTAATGAAAACCAGCAATCACTGGGATGTTACACATTCTAACTTTCAGTTCCTCAAATTGGAAACAGATTAAACAGTCTAAGAAAGCTCCACCCTTTCCCATTCTAAACTCTCCATCAGTTTCTCAGTTATTCATTAAGACAGGTTCAGTCATGTGGACCAAGAGGCTTCTGTTCTAAATCTGTCTTCAGATAGGAGAGAATAAAAGGATTTTACCAGATTATTGGCATGCTTCGCATCTGTGCGGCACACACCAGCTGTCAAAAATCTTACAGCAGCGTTGTGTCTCAGGCTCTGAATTAAGTTGGCATTTCTTTGGGGAATTGCAGACAGATGATGAGAGTGGATGGGCATGTCTTCACGTGCATGTGGATGCCTGGGTGAGCGTCTCCAGAGTCTCTTAATGGTTCCAATACCACATTGCAGCTGATAGTATAGATAGAAATATGGAAATATGCATGAATGGATTGATGGATGGACGGATAGATAGATTTTTTAGCTATTGTAATTTCTTTTTTTTTAATTTATTGTAGCCAATTAAAATACTTTGTTAACATAAACAAAAGGTTATCTCTAGCTAGTCTATATAATTTGCTTAGTGCAGATATTAGACTAAACTAATGAAGCTAGCGGTAGGAGATCATAACTAAGATAAGATCCATACATCGATAACTTCACAACATTCTACAATAGACCATATCTCTTCAAAGCAGACGGTTTACACCCCAACAATAATGGTTCCCGT
>NC_050516.1:24597268-24623037 GCF_002922805.2 Oryzias melastigma
TTGTTTTTAAATGTGAAGCGCTTTGTGTTGCTTTTAAGTATGAAAGGCGCTTTTATAAATAAAGTTTGATTTGATTTGATTTGATAAGTTGCCCCCAAGTGACCACTTCCAGTGAAAAGTCTATGTAAATGACCATATACATGTTTGGGGCTTCTGCGTTCAAAAACTCTCAGATTCACACATCTATCCAAGTTTTCACAACCGTTTTTGGGCTGGTCATACCAGGTCAAACTCTGACCAATCAGAGACTCAGATTTGGTAGTGATGTATGGATGGTGTCCATCCATTTGAATAAACAGAAGTGCCAATTGTTAGAAAATTAATAATGGTGCTTTATGCCTGATTGGACTTCTATGACACCAAGTCTTTAATTCATCATAATAGAGGTGGGAAAGAAAAAGTTTGGCCTTTTCTCCCTGTAGTTGATTGACATGCACTAGTAAACAGTAGAACAAGATAGAGAAGCCCCTCCCTGCTTGTCTAGTGTAAATACCATGGGGTAAGTGCATTCAAGAACCTGCATTTTTGGCACATACCTGGTCCATAGCTGAGTTCCAACCAGTCCCTGTGAATGCTACATCGTCAGTTTCTGTGACTGGGTATGGGATCAGGGACACCTACATACTGTACATAGTCACTTTCTACATAACCAGTTACATGGAAAACTACATCGTCAGTTTTTGTGGCTAGGTTCTGGGATCAGGGAAATCTGGCAAATGTATTGCAACAAAAGTGTTTTTTTAGAAAACATTGGACATCAGAGACTGCTGACACTGGGCACTAACTTTTAATGGAAGGTGGGCAGATGAATAGAAGAAGGGATGATTCGCTTTTGAGATAGTGGGGGTGTAATAAAACATTTTAGCTTTAAGATATTTCCCGCAGTAACTGCCAGTTTTTGGTCCTCTTTGGACTAATGACCTGCCCAGAGTCCCTATGATGGTGGGATGAAATGTAGCATCACCGGTAATCTGATCAGGAAACTTAAATTATAGAAAGTATGTTTGATTCTGTTTCTATTTAATGGCTGAAACCACATGCAAAGACATTAAGCTACTTTGGTGCTTTTTGCCTTAAGTACGAAGCTCTTTTCGAGCCTACTTTTCCATTTGGAGAGAAAAAAAATCAAAGTAGTATCATAGTTTCTATCATCTTTTGAAAATTATATGTCACTCCAACTTAACCTGATATGTTTCCAAAGAGAAGACTGTCAGGAAGTTTGAGTGGAACGGCTGGTGACAGTGAATTAAATGCTTTTCCTGTTCTAAGAAGAAAGTATGTTCTCTGAAGGGGAAAATGGTACACAGATAAGAGGTTGTTTTGTCTGTTTTAGTAGTGTCTGTGGAAGGTGCAGCTTTAAATTTGGGTCCATTTTAAACCATGCAATGGGTTCATCATGTAAGGTGGAAAAAAAGTATCTCTTTGGCAGACAAATTACTGTTTTTTTGCTGTTTTTGTCATGTCCTAATATTAAGAAAAGATGAAGTTTAGAAATGTCAAAAAGACGTTGGTTGCTAGCATTGATACACTTACAGTGCAACAGTTCAAAAGCCACTAATGGACTGGGGTAATTAAAGATTACAGAGCGCAACAATGTCCCCAGAGAAGCTGAACTCGTGGCCTTTCCTCATAAATAAATAAATAAAGAAAGAGAAGTCAAAGTGCTCCGGCTTCACAGTCGTAAACAACCCATCCTCCGTTTCTTCTGTGGGCACATTTTCCTTTCCGTCTCATCTTTTTTCCTTCTGTTGCTTGTCTTTGAATGGACAGCTCTCAGGGTTACGTGAGCCAACGGCTGATAAGGAACTATTCCTGGTGGTAATTCTAATGGCGATGACCGCTCACTTTTGTCTGTGAAGATGTCTCCGCGGATTGCACCAAAAGAAGCTTTATCTTTCAAGTGCAGGCATGTGTTTACGTCTGATACGGAAAGGTGCGGGGCCGCTTTAAATGTTCAATTAACATTAAAATGTGCCAACGACATTAATGCCAAACACAAAGAGATGAAGGACAAAAGACCCTCAATTACTTTGGGAGGGTTCAGGCAGTCTAATTTCCTTAATGTTTGCACTGGGTTTGGCTGCAGTCTATTCAGCTAAGGCGGTATTGATTATTGGAGTAATCACAGTCAGGGGAAATATGAAGAAGGGACGACGATGAAAACAATTTTATATCAGCCTTGTTTATCGCATTGTTTACCTTCTCCCTTTGTGTTTGATTGTAGATCCCAGTTAAATTAACAATTCATCACATCTGCTTTCCTAAAATTGCTTTCACTGTGTCAGAATGGAAGAGTGAGGAATACAAAACTCTACATGGGAAAAGTTTACTCTGTTCTTTTTCATAAAAAAATAACCCCTTGAGCAAAGAAAATTAATGCTCTTAAATAATTTCTAGTATTGTGGTTGTTATCTGAAACATTACAATGTTTTTTTTTTCTTATGGGAGCAGGAAAAACTATTACCTATAGATTTTTATCACAAACAGCTCTGATACAATTGGAAATGGAGATACTAATGGCTCTGTAGCCATCACAACCCCGTCTATAACAGCACTTTCTCTGTATGTGGAGGGATAGAAAATGCATCTATATCAAAACCAAAAGGACATAATGGAAATATCAGCTGCAATAAGGAAGCAGCATCACTAGAATGGTGGAATAAAGAAACCGAGTAACTCCAGATACTAGAGTCAGCCAGAAGGTGGAAGGTTCCCTAAATAGGCAGGAGAAGGGTCAACAAGATCCTCTCTACTAAACTGTATTCTCAGTGTCAGCATAAAGAGGGTACATATTGGAACAGACTCAAACTGTAAAATACCGGGAAGGCAAATGGAAGCAAGAGGCATCTCAGGATATGAGGCAAATAGATCTGAGGGCTGATTGAAAACCATGAATACAGAAACGGCAAAGATACAAATCAGAATATCAGATATGAGGAGTCTAGGCATGTGGTGTGTGTTCAAGAACATTTAGCATAGTGTTTTACTCTAGACTGTTGCAACCTGATACTAACACATATTAACCCTCATCATTTTTCAAAAGGTTTGCACTTCTGTGAATTAAAAAGACACCATCCACATGTCACTTCCATATGAGTGTTTACATAAACTTTTCATTGATAGCGGTCGCTTGAAGGCCAGTTGCCAAGGGCTTTGTGAACGTAGCTTCACAGTGAACCAAATTCAGACAAATCTACATCTCTTTGATTAAAAAATACTCTTAGAGGCACAAATAGTGGTGGTCCTAAAGACTCTTTGTTTTAGAAAACTCTGAGATTAAAGGGTTTCACATTGGCACCAAGTAATGACCAACAGAGGCATTTGTTCAGTGGCTTTAACTGCTTTGAGAAAACCTCACGTTCAACAGACATTAGTTGACTTTATCAGTAACTCAATGGGTCTACGGAAAACATCTCAAGACTTAAGTTCAAAGTCATCGGCATAGTTTTCCATCTAGAGGGCTATATGCTCATCAGGTGCATTGTTGGGGCCGCTGGAACACCCACTGCCAGATCATCATAGAGTGGGAACAGATAATGGTTCTGAAGAGAAGTAATCATCAGCCATCCCCTCTGTACGGATTAAACTGTATGCCAGAAATGAGAGTGATCACTCACAGGTCCACCTCATCAAGGTGAGACAGAAACTGTCTGACAGTTAAAGGTACTTTGGAGTCCCACAGACAAATGACACCCATAGATTAGCATGAGTTCTAAACTCATTGCCTTTCTGTACTATAGGTCTTCCTGATATACTTTATAGCCATGCAGTTGATTCTGCTTCTACTAGGGATCCCACAATTCTTGGTTTAAAACTGACCCATATGTTACATCATTGAACCGAATCGTGTAAAAAGTTATCACTACTGCATACATGTTTACCATGAAAGTGTCACACACACATGTCATGCTAAATGTAGAAATGTTTATTATTTACTGTTGTAATAGAATACACCAGGGTTAGTACGAGCCAACAGAAATGTTTTGTCATCATTGTTAATTGCTTATTAGAAAATTGATAAAGGATTTTTCCTGATTTTTTTGTTTTTTGTTGTCGTCACACAAATCATATTTCGAACTGAATAAAATTGTTTGAACAATGGAAAAGATGCATCCTTAGCTTCAACCAAACTGTTCTTCAAGGACGGTAACAAGAAAAACATAAAATGCAATACAATGACCTGGTCCTAAGCCTAACAATATTGTTGCTCATAGTGCTAAAGTAAATAGAGCAGATAACCAGCTTAGTAAATGAATTATCGATAGAATTAAATCAAAGACGGTATAATTGACCAATATGAGAACAAAGATTGGCATGATGCTTTTAACTTTTTATCTTTTTTTGAAATATTCTTCTACTATTGCATTTGCTGGAGTGGTAAGCAAGTGAGTAAAGTAAGCAAGTACAGTAAGTATATATGTTTTTTCTTTATTAACGCAGTAAATAGGGAACCTTGCTGACCAATAACTACTCTGCATAATCTTTTAATAAAGTGAAAACCTTCGAAATTGAAATAGTAAAGAAGCAAAATACGGATATGGCCAACCTGTAGACTAATAAACTCTCAATATCAGTTCAATTATGACTGCAAACAGCTGAAAAGTTCATTTGCTTGTCAAATGCTATTCTAGAGAATGAAATCGTGTTCCCAAGACAAGGGGTCACGTACCCCTTAAAGCAGGGGTGTCAAACTCAATCACACAGGGGGCCAAAATCCAAAACACTCTTTAGGTGGCGGGTCGAACGGGATAAACCTTTATTAAACACAGTAAAACTATGTTTTGAAAACTTTAAAACCATATTTTCTTTAACATAATCATGAACTAGATATAAAGCGTTACCTGTGATAATGCTGCTGTGAAGGCTGTAAGCTGAATTTGGCCGCTGAATATGCTAGTGCTGATAGCTGAAGATACTGAAATTAATAGCTGAAAATGCTGAAGCTGATAACCAGCTAAAATATTAAGTAGATGCCAAATCAGCCTTAAAAACTAAACAAAAAAAAAAGTAGGTTATTCAAAGCAGTTAACTTGTTGCTGAAAAAATGGGTAAACTAAAAAACTGAAAAAAAGCCTAAATTAGCCAAAACAGCTAGCGCGTACATATTAGCCAAACTCCAAAACAGCTTTAAAAATCGGGGAAAAGCCTAAATTAGCCAAAAAGCTAGCATATAGCTGAAATATTACCTAAACTCCAAAACAGCCTTAAAACAAGCCTAAATTAGCTAAAACAGCTAGCATGTAGCTAAAATATTAGCTGAACTCCAAAACAGCCTAAAAAAACAAAAAAAAGCCTAACTTAGCCAAATAGCTAGCATGTAACTAAAATATTAGCTAAACTCCAAAATTGTCCTAAACTATCTTATTAAAGGGAAAAATAGCCCAAAAAGCTAGCATAATGCCTATTTTTAAAACCTCAAAACTGTAACTTTTTGAAATAATAATGAATAATAAAAATGCAGGAATATTATTCCAGAATAAATCAGCTTAAACTTTCCATAAAAAATTATTTATGCAAGTTAGAAGTAAGCACAAGATAACATCGGTTTGTTAATAACAATAAAATATAATGATTTGGAGGGCGGATATAAATACCTGGAGGGCCGGATCCGGCCCCCGGGCCTGACATGACTTGATACAGGATAACGTAAGAATATTCTGCCACAGAACATGAAAATCATCTCAGCAAGTAACAATCCAGAACGTGCCTTCCAAGGTTACTAAAGAAGTCACGGAGGCAGCACTGTGCTGCTGTTTGGCAGCAAATACCTCTATTGATTTGAGACGATGTTTTCAAGAACTACTGTATTCCTGTTCCAATACAGTGCTACCCTCGCTTAAAGCTTGAGCCCAAAAAACAAACAAACAAAAAGAGGCATCGCTTTCACAGATATTGGCTCTTCTCCACCTCAACAGTTTGAACACTCAAATCCACTGTTACTTGTTCAAACACCGTGCTGTCTGCAGCCTGACCCCTCAACCCAGCATCCAGGCTTCTTTACATGCAAAACCTCCACTGACGTTTTCTTTCTTTTTTTTTTTTTTTCTCATATTTCACTCTGGGATGTCTGTAAGACAAACGTATCAACCCTTCCAGCAAACAGAATTTAAAATGTGATGCTGATATTAAATATTCATAGTGGATGTGTTTATTTTATCTAACAGAAATCCTCTTGACAGTTGCTGTTTAATTAATATATGTAATTAGCTTGTGATGAAAGTCAGGGCCAACAACAACAACAGACAGGTTCCAAAGTGTGGCTCATGTGTTCTTTTGTGTTTCCACTTTAAGAACAGTTAGAATATTAAATCATAAAGTAAATAAAGCCACAAACACTTGTCTTAAGAATAGGAAAATTGGCCCGATATGTGTATTGTATTTAACCGGGCAACATACCTGTTTCCTCTGCCTTGACTGTGATATTGTGCCAGCCTGCAATCTCTCTGTCCAGGATTTTTCCTAATGTGATGGCCCCTGAGTCCGGATCAATGTAGAAGATCATATCCTGGTCTGTGGTTCGATCAATGGAGAATCTGTTACACGAAAACAACAAACACAAAATGTAAAAATAAATAACAATAGAAGATGTATTTTGTCATCCATTTCAAATAGTTTTATACACTCAATTAAACCAATTTTAAACTAACATTATTTCATCTGAAATGCATGTGTTCTTCTCCAATTTAGAGTAACTGTTTAGGAATTTTAAGATCCCTAATGGATGATGTAAATCCGAATTGTCTGATTTGCTTGCTTTTTGTGACCTGGTGAAGCAACAGATTTAAATCCAGTAGTTTTAAAAGACTTGAGTGGTTCAGTGTTCATTAACAAGCAGCACATTCAGTGCCTGAAACCACTAAACTGAACTGTACTGTGAAGAAAAAGACCAGAGGCCTAAAAATATTTTTGTTTTAATTGACCCTGGTAATTCTGTGGTTCTTGTTTTGGGCAGGACTTTCTTCTAAAAAAGTATCATTTATTTTATTTTTTTTAATGACAAAATAAAATCATACACTATAATACACTATACACTATGAAATGTACTTAAAATAAATGAAAATGATGTTGAAGTGATTTTAAGAGGAAGATGGTGCTCTGTCAATTTTATTTTTTCTTATGGAAAAATAAAATTATGGTTGTGAGATGTAGCATTTTAAGCTACCACACTTTTACTCCTGTATGTGTAAGAGCTGCAGTAATTATTACTGTATTTTCCGCATTATAAGGCACGATTATAAGCTTTGACTTTTTTTTTTTAACAAAACAAAAAAAAATGGTGCGTATTACTATTTGGAGCGCCTTCTATGGAAGTTTTAAGAGGTACACGGCGCTCTGTCAAAAAGTTCGTATGTTTTTTATGACTTGCAAACAATGTTGGGTAACAGTAACGTTTGTTTTAGCAGCACTAGTGTTGTTTCAAACGTGGTTAGGAAAATAGACAGTCTATAACAAATGAAGACAAAAATGAGGCTAACGTGTAACAGTGTCAGACTAAGTAATATTTACTTGTTACTGAAGTCTGTTTAATCACAGTTGCCTAATATTTTTTGGCTGTATGAGTCTTTTTTATACTTGTTTATAACAAGGTTGGGAGCTACAGGTGTTGTGAATATGCTAATGCTCAATGCAGCTAACATTTAGCGGTGTTAAGACTGTTTTCTTTACATGTTAGTTACAAACAAAGTTGGGAGTTAACGTAGTCATTGTAACATTTGTTTTAGCGACATCAATCTGCTTTTTTTACTTGTTACTAACAAGACAGGAAGTTACAGGTATTGTGAATACGCTAATACTTCTAAGATGTAGCGGTTCACAAACAAGTTCTAGTTTCTGTAAACACAGTTAAAGTATGAATGAGTGATGGACTTATCTCTGACTATTTTACACTTTAAATGTAATTATTTTATTTGATTCTTCATACGTTTTATCTCATTTTTGTACCGCACTTTGGGTCTGTATGGGCAATTTAAATGCTTTATGAATAAAGCTTATTTTTATTATTATTATTTTGTCTTGCTAAATGCAACTGATAATTTGGTGGACCTTATATATATATACTGTATATATATATAACATTAAATAGACTATTCATTGAGAGTGCTCCTTATAATCTTTTCTGTCCCTATAGTACAGAAAATAGGGTAAAGTGAACTAATACATGTAAAAGAAATATACATATTAAATTGGATTTTAATTGTACAAAATATTAGAAAAATTAAAGTGGTTAGATTTGCATAAGTAACTATAAATATTAAAACACATTTTACTAAAATATCTTCTCAAAGTTTGAACTTTGTAGATGTTTGTAGAAAGGAAATATAATAACAACAGCAGTAAATGCTTCCTAAACTGAACAAAAAAAACCCAAAAAACATGCATTAAATAGTGCATTCCAGGAGTATATATATGCCTTTTTTAGGTGACTGTGAAATAAAATACTGGCATGTCGACAAAACAATTTTCTTATTTCCAGTTTCTCTCTCCCAAAACACAAACACAAATACGTGCTCACAGCTGGCACTTTTATGGCCACATAAACAATAATAAGGAACCACGGGCCCCATCAGCTTTTATGGCTTTGACATACATTCCTACCAGCAGTCTTTTGGTCTTAGGAGAACGTTATCAGTATGTGGATCTAAAGTAAAACGTCACATCAAACTGATTTAAATAAAGAAATCAATTAGTTGATCACTGGTCTATGGCTATACTAGGAAGAAAAAAAGTTTGAAAAAATGTAGATTCCTGCTCTACATTCTGACAGTCGGGCCAGAATCTGACTTAAAACACATAAACATGAATCCATCCTGTTTTGCATCAGTGCTTCCGGCTACTGCTGGTGATTTAATGGTGGTGGGGATATTTCTTGGCACATTTGAGGGTTCATTAAGCTTTGTTTAAAGCATCAGCCAACCCCGGTATTGATGCAAACCATAAATTCTTGTTGAGACAGTTTTTCAGTCTACTGATGGCCAACCTCAAGCCAGATTTCAAAATGTATCAATGTAAAATATTTTAAAATGCAAAAGCTATACTGGAAAGATCCAGATTTTTCTTTGCTCATATCTTATTTTGAGAATTGTCTGAAACATCCAAAAAATATTTTATAATTTTGGCAAATTGAAAATGTGATTTCAGAACTATTTTTTTTAATGATGTTTTAATGAATGATCCTTGCTCGCCAAAGTTTTCTAACTTTTAAGTCACTTTTGTGTGATTGTTGTCACAAATCTGTGCTGGCAGAAAGCCAATTGAAGACAAATATGGCAGTGAAGCAGAACGATTTGGGGAGACACCTTCATTAAAGTGAAGTTCAAAAGCTCATACTGTAACCAGACATGGTTTCTATATATGCAATACACACTACTTTTTCTGCTTTCAAAACACAGGAAAAAAATACATTTGTTTTGACAATTTTGACAAGTTTATTGTTTGTTTTTTATCTGTGAAACATGCAGGTTTTATTTTTATTCTAGCTCAAATTTAGTTTTTGCCCCTGAAGTAAAATGCTTTTTTTTTTATCTTTCCTTGAGCATTTTGTTAAAATCAGAATCACAACATTCTTACTCCGTTATTCATACACTTGTGTACCTATTATATTGCTCAGTCAAAACATTTGTACCACCTAAAAATGTATTTGTGACTCCAAGGTCAGACTGCTCTTTGTGTTACATGCAATTACTACTACTTCTATGTATAATCAGACAGCTGTTTATTGGGACCAACATAGAAACCTAGACATGAAAAATGTCATTTTGTCCAATAGCCAAACCTTAAAAAACGTAAGAATTATTGTCAAAACCGTGGATGATAGGAACACCCAGAAGTAAGGCTGATGAAATCGATTGATCAATTTGAATAGATTTAAGCTCAATAGATAAATAATCGATTATTAAAAATATAAATTGATTTAGCACATCAAGCTAAAGTGCGCTAGCTTGATGCTAACGTTTAATGGGATCTCCCATAGGACAGCTAATGCTAACGCTTGGTTGACATAAACATACATTGCTGACTAAATGAACATCTTAATCAAACTCTTTTAAGGAACATTTTTAAAGTAATGATTTGTGGTCTTAAGCACAGTTTTTTTCTCATTCTTTTCTTATTTTTCATTGAAAAAGTGTACCGCTATAGCGCAATCGCCATCTAGTGGCTAATTACCAGCATGAAGCCTAATGAGGCAAATTTTCTTTGTGATATTGGAACATTGAGCTATATAAATAAAATTGAATTGAATTGAATAGTGGCCAATCTGAAACACCAGGAGGAACAGAACAATGTTTACAATATTGATGATCGGAACATTCATGTTAGAGCTTCACTTTTTGAAAAACCATTAAACACTTTATGTTTTTAACAATCTCATTATTTTTCTAGTAAATTTTACAGTATGTGAACTTTATCAGATTAATATAAATATAGTCAAAACATATAGTAAATCATTAATGTATATCTAAACAAATGTGTCTAAATGTGTAAACTGTGTAAACTCAAAATTTAATTGAATCAAACTGAATTGAGAGAATAAAAAAAAAAGAAATTAGAATCGAATCAATCCTGGCTCTTGAATCGAATTGATTCTGGAAATATATTATCAATACCCAGCCCTACCTAGAAGTAGCCACATGATTCTGGCAAAACTTTTATGTTTTAAAATAAATACCCATAAAGTTTCCTCAAATCCACTAAATATCCATAAACTGTAAAGTTAATTTACCATATCTTCACTTCACCAACAGCCATTTAGCAGAGGAGTTTGGGGTTTCTGTGACTTGAGCCACACCACCACCCCCTTCAAATGCCCAGAGGAAAGGTCAGGGAAGTGCTTAGCAGTATTAACTGTGGAAATGCTGCTAAAAAGGCTCCAAGGAGTGAGTATTAAAGTACTGTGCAGAGCACCCGGCTCTTTAATCTCTTTCTCTTCAACTGCTCTGTCCCTAAATGCTTTAGGTTGGTCACCAAGTAGCAGTTCCTAATAAAACACCTGCCAGCAGCCTTAATGATTACAGTCCTGTCATTCTCACTGCCACAGTGATGAAGTACTTTTAAAGGGTTTGCTCTGGAGGACATCAAATCCTCCAGCCCTCCAAGCTTGGGTAGGATCAGTTGGTACATAAAGCCAATAGGTTGCCTCGAAAGGCCAACGCAGTATACCGGTAGAGATACTAAAGAATGCTGGTTGTGGATTTCAGTTTATCATTTACAACCATTAATTACAGCAGAATTGATATAGACTGGGTGTCAAATAGTTTTAAAGTCCCACTCAGATCATCTTTTGATCTATTGTAAGAGTGTTCCAAGGGTTTTATTAATGTTGATAATGCCAATTTTGGAAAAAATCTCCATGGAGTGGAGTGGGAACCTTGTGATCTCCTCAGTAGCTTCTATGTCACACCTATAAACCTTTACCAACAGCCTTTTTTTTGCTCCTGATTCATAACAATTTGAATCAAGAAATACTCAGAAATGCAATTTTAAGCTCAATTTTTTTTTATGTCCAGCATCACCAAAAAACTAGATTTTCACTCATTCAGAGTGTGTTTTTAAGGTTGTCCAAAATTGTTAAGCCTTGTTCCAATCACTTGTCAGTCATGATCTTCAGCAGATCTCATCAACAATTTTGCAGTTAATTGAAGAAAAGCAACCCTGACATTTACCTTCAAAATATCTCATTTTGCAAATGATAGGCAATAATTCAACATTAATTCCTCCGAAAACTAAATAAATGTTGCAAGACATTTGGAGGAAATGTTGGAAATCTATTCCTCTTCGGATGGCAGAAGACATGGCCATGGAGGGCAGTGACTTCCTGTTCCTGTGAGTATGCATTTCTGAATGCTTATTCAGCTTCTGTTCAACTACACGAGGGGAATAGAATGGCGAATGTGCCAAAAATGAATTGCGCTTTCAGATGGTCCAGTGGATTCAGGAGGGACAAATACAGAACTGTGTTCTGCAGTTTAGGGAAATCACAAGCACGTCATTGAGCTTTTACGCTGCTTTGGTTTCTGCTCCTGCACAGCACTTTCTTCAGATGTAACATGACAAAGTCACCGAGGTACCCCCCTCTCCACGGCACATAATAGCATTTAGACAGAGGCACAAAATTAATTGTCTGGAAAGGGGGTGAGAAGTGGAGCAACCTTCCAGGGTGCTGTGACAGTTTAGACATGATGAGCATGACGGCTGCGTCTTCCTTTCAGGTTAGTTTCACATGAACATTGGAATTGTCTCTTGTGTAAACAAGAAACCAATACCATTTTTTTCTCATGTTCTTGTTAATGTCTGTTTACCTTGTTTGAATATTTCAGAGTAAAATATTAAATGACTGCAAACATTAAATGTCGTCAGCAAAAACACTCATGGAGATAGGTGCATTCTCAGTGCATACTACTGGAGGTTCATTTTTCTGAAACATAAAGGCGAATGGGGCTTTTTCTTTAAATCAAAGGAGTTATAATAAGCATTTACACAAGTGTTTCTCCTGCTCCTTTCCATACATTTTTTGGACACATAAAAAGTGATTTCAGTAATCTTGGTATCAAAACATTCAGCTTGTTCAGGACATAACTGCTTGTATTTTTGGCATTCATAAAATTTATAGTTTTTGAAATATTGAGCAAAATATGCCCCATAGGAAATAAAAAAAGTCTTCAAATTTCAAAATTTCAAGTAGATTAGCATCAAGCTTTTCATGGGCCATCTTTTATACTAATTTTTTAAAAAGTTTGGAGCTTAGCAAATGTTTTAGCAAATGCTAACGTTTTTGTGTAATATCTACTGGGGTTTTTCAGGCTAATTTAGAGGTTCTATTTCAGCAACAAGCTAATGTTCAGGACTAATCTGCTATCTACTGATTTTTAATAGACTAACTTGGAGTTTAGCTTCTATTTTAGCAACAAGCTAACGTTCAGGACTAGTTTGCTATCTATTTTTTAGGCTAATTTAGAGTTTAGCTTCTATTTTAGCAACAAGCAAACGTTCAGGACTAATTTGCTATCTACTCTTTTTTTTAGGCTAATTGAGAGTTTAGCTTCTATTTTAGCAACAGGCTAACATTTTTGACTAATTTAGTTTACTGAGAAATGTTAGGCTATTTTGGAGTTTAGGTGGTGTTTAAGCAACTAGCTAGCTTTTTTAGCTAATTTCACATCTACTAAGGTTTTTTTTATGCCAATTTGGAGTTTAGCTCATATTTGAGCAACATGCCAAGGTTTTTGGCTAATTTGTTATCTAATGAGCTTTTTATAGGAGCAAGATTTGGAATATAAGAGGGGAGGAATTGATATGTCCAGTGATTATACTGTCAATAGGATAAAAATATGCAACACATTATTAATGTAAAGTGTCACATAACAGCACAAAACCACTATTATCGGCTACAAAATTAGCTGGTTTACACAGACTGCGATAAGCACCTCAACATAGCAAAGTTTTACAAAACGCCACAAAGCTGTTTTTCTGCGGGTCAAAATCCACCAAAATGTTAATTGCATAAACGATTGAAGAGTTACGGTAATCCAAAGAATGTAAACACTACAGCTAAACCTCCAGCGTGAGAGAGTGAGAGAACATAAGGCCTCACAGAGGACCTGCATCTACATTTTCCTGCCAACATCCTTTCTTTCTTCATCTTTTTGCACATTTAGCCACACGCGCCAAAACAAAGAAACATTTTCATGTGTGTTTAAGAATGTATCCCCCAGACGGCTTTGGCTACCGACTGCCAAGGGAGTAGAGAACGACAACACTGACATTTGTGTTGTGCTTTATTACACCTGCAACTCTAGTCTCCTGCATTTTGCCTCATGCATTTTTAATCAAAGTAGTTTATCCAGGCCCAGCATGTGTGTTTACTTTGTCTGTGGCACCATCAGGAAAATTACATATTCTGATGTCAGGTAATGGAAACTGTGGCAATATTAAAAGCAAATGAGTGGTTTCATACACAAATATTTAAGTATTTACAATTACAAAACTGTTTGACCCTAAAAAATGTGTCTAGCTTTTAGAGAAAAAAATATTTATTTCACATTTTGCAAATGTGCATCTGACACAAATGTAACCCTAAATGGATTAAACATTACAAATGCTTCAGAAGAGGAGCACATCACAGGTTTTCACATTATAGTATCAGTATCAAGCCCCATCTGACACTTTATCTGATTAGTATTTGGACAAAGAAGATTAAACATTTTAATATTTTTGATAAAAAACAGCCTAGGTGGCATTTGAGGACGTAAATCCTTATAATTGATCATCTAAAGTAAAACGACATGAATTAAAACTTTATTTAACACAAGATAACACTCCCTTTGGTCAAATTAAATTGACATTTGGGAAAGTGTTTCTGTCCTTTTTTGATGAAATAATTGTTTGAAATGAAGAGTCTTTGCTTTTAACCAATCAAAAGGATAAATTGTAAAATATTTGCCCAAACCAGACAGAGCATCACATTTATGTAGAAAAATGATCATGATGATGATGGACTCAAATAAGCTACAAGAGATCCAAGCGTGTATAAAATAAAAATTATTAATTCCTTTTGCTTGAATGATCTTATCCATACCTGATGGGTTTATTCTTCACATCTGGATCCCTGGCTGTGACGACGCCAACCAGCGCCCCGACTTTGGCATCCTCCTGGACTTCCATGGTCGTGCCGTCTGCTGGTTGAAAGATGGGCGGCTCGTCTACGTCTGACACGCTTACGCGGACGATGGTTTGGTCTCGGAAAGTGCCGAGGTCAACAAAGCGAGGGTCGACGTGCTTATTCACGGCTTCGACCACAACATTGTGTGTCCTTTTGCTCTCAAAGTCCAGTTGCTGTAAAAAAAAGAAAAATAATAACAGTAATAAATAAATCTTTTGTAGATCCAGACAACCATTATGAATTAGAGCTTTATGTTAAGGTTTATATCCATGACTATTATTTTCAATAAAAGCAAATATTTAGTAGAGGTATAAAAATTAATTGACTTAATAGATGAATTGATTCATATTCTCACAATCCAACCAGATTGATCTATCTGAGGGATGTTGTTGATTTAATCAACCTATACTGCTATGAAATCGTTTTAAAATGAGTGAATTGGTTATATTGATATTGAAAAATATTGATCAGAATCTAGAAAACTTTATGCACTGTTCAGTACCAGGTACACTTTACTATCAAAAGTATTGTCTCACCCATCCAAATGATGTGGTGTAAAGCACACACCACTGGACTCTAGAGCAATGGAGACACCTTCTCTAGAGTGATGAATCGTGCTTTCCATCTGGCAATCTGATGGATCAGTCTGGATTTAGAGGTTGCAAGGAGAATGGTATATTTCAGACCAGATTGTCCCAAGTGCGAAATTTGGTGGAGGAGGAATGTTAAAGTTAAAGTCCCACTATTTGTCACACATCTCGACGTGTGAAATTTGTTCTTCGCATTTGACCCATCCCCTGGGGGAGCGGTGAGCTGCAGACACAGCCGTGCTCGGGAACCATTTGGTGGTTTAAGCCCTCAGTCCAACTCCTTAGTGCTGAGTGTCAAGCAGGGAGGCACTGGGTCCCATTTTTAGAGTCTTTGGTATGACTCGGCCGGGATTTGAACCCACAACCTTCCAACGTCAGGGCAGACACTCTACAACAAGGCCACTGAGCTGGAATGATGGTGTAGGCTTGTTTTCCAGCTCCCTTAGTTCCAGTGAAAGGAACTTGAATGGGAACAGTTTTGAGTGGACCCCTTCCTTCCAACGTGACTGTCCACCAGTGCACAAAACAAGGTCCATAAAGACATGGAGGACAGAGTCTGGTGTGGCCTGCATAGAGTCCTGATCTGAATCCCATAGAACACCTTTGGGATGAATGAGAGTGGAGACTGAGAGCCAGACCTTCTCCACCAACATCAGTGTGTGACCTGAGCAATGTGCTTTTGGAAGAGTGGTCAGAAAGTCCTAGAAACACACTCCTCAACCTTGTGGACAGCCTTCCTAGAAGAGTTGAAGCTGTAATTGCTCCAAAAGGTAGTCTGACATCATATTGAACTCTATGGGCTAGGAATGGGATGGCACTTTATTTCATGCGTGAGTCCAAGCAGGTGAGGTGAGCCAATACTTCTGATAATACAGTGTATTTATCTCTGAGTCACACTGGTTGTATTTGTGGCTAAAGTGAACCAATACCGACTAGGAATCATATCAGCAGCCACAATTTATGATAAAAATCAAATTGTTGTTAAAACCAATCCTTACACTCCAAATAATAAGTATCCGCTGTTTCAATGTAGACATCAGTAGAAGGAGTATGTTTCATACTTAAACAACTAAAGGATGGACTTTACCGATAATCAACCATTGAGAGTAAAATTCAATCCACTACTTAACCTCCATCAAACTAACTTTGCTCGGCCAGCCCAACACACAGGCTGCAGACATCCCTCTTTACCTTCAATGCCTTGAATATCCATGCTGCTCATCGCTGAGAGCACTGCTGCCTAAATACTTAGACAATTCCAGCATCACAGTGCCAGCACACTGAAATTTAATTACCACTGACAGTAAGAGGGATTATTAGTGCCACATTGTTGACAGCGTACAGCCTGTACTCATGTCACTTTTAAAAATCCCTTCTTTTTGAGAGTTAAATGATATGTTGCTGGCAAGTACCAGCGCTCAAAACTTCAGTTCAAATATTGATAGGCATAAAAAAAAAAGTTGCTCCTTAAACTTAATAATTCATTGAACAGCAGTCATCTCTCTCTAAATCTGTCGTCTTGAAAGGGAGCATGATCATTCAGTTACCGATTTCTGCTCAACTGGATTCCAATTACTTTTACTCGCTCAAGGTGCCAGAGACTCAAACCTGTGACAAGGCAGTGTGAAATGGTCCTTAGAAAATATGTACAAGATTCAATAAATACTTTGCCGTGACGTGCACAACATCCCTTCAGAAAGGGGACACTCAAAGGTTTTTTTTTTATTTCTTACTATTTTTCTCTTTTATTCTCAGTAATGGAGTCGAGAAGTTTTTTTTTTTTCTTGGCAAATCACAAACATCTGAATGTCATTAACTTTTCTAAGCAAAATAACCATCTTGCAGAAAAAAAAAAAACACTTTAAATTGTCTCAGTTGGTGTTGAAAGACAATATCTTGTAAAGCGTATGGTTTAATTCTGAAAGGTTTTTCTTGTTCTTTTGCTTTTGTTTCTCTCACTTTGTAAACATTTATACAGCATACCATACTTTTTGGAGTATAAGTCACAGTTTTTGTTTTGGCTAGAGCTTTGATGCGACCTCAGGTGCGACTTATATTTTAACACTCGTCGTTTTTTGACATGCTGGCTGTTCGTAAAATCTAGGGTCCGCAACCCTCGGGACCCGTCCTGTACTGGTCCCCAAACCTGGTACAGGTACCTTAACTCTAACCCCCGGTGCCAGGCCTGAACCAGTACTGGGTTAGGTTACCGGTGCACTCCACATCCAGGCACTGGGTCGGTTCAGATTCGCAGCCTTGACCTATTGGTAGCAGCCAACAAGTCAAAAAACGACGAGTTGGGGAGACCCAAAAGATACATTTTTGATGTGGAGGGGTTCTTAACCACATGTCAATATGGGACGAGTGGGAAAAAGGAATGTGTCGTATATGTGAGTTAAAGAAAAGAAAAGCAACACCCACTAGAGGGCACTGTAGGTGTGTGCATCAATATTTGCTACTGACAGTGACGCAGAAGAAGAAAAATCGTCACTTTAGAAAAATTGTTCTAGATCGACACAAAGGATAAAGAGATTTAGTGATTTAAAGTAATATAAAAGTTTAGTTGACTTTTTAGAATGTTCTTTATGCTAATATAATTCCAGTTTATTCTTTCTGTCTCATGAAGCTAAATTAGCATCAGTGTGTTACGTGCTGATATTTGGTAATTGTGTGAATGCTGTAAAAGTGATTCTCCTGCTCCTTTCCGTAAGGTTTTGAGCACGCAAAAACTCAATCATACTTTCAATGATTTCTGCAATCTTGGTATCAAAATATTCAGCTCGCTCAGACCATTACTGCTTGTACTGTTGGTATTTATAAACTTTACAGTTTTTGAAATATTAAGAAAAATGTTCCCTATAGGAGATGAATCGAAATTGCTCTAATCATTCAAAAACGTTGTGTACTTTGAAAATTGTGAACATCAGCATACTTTCAGATAGACACCATTTAAACTTACTAATGTTCAGAAACTACTGGGTTTTAAGGGTAAATTGTAGTTTAGCTTTTATTTTAGCAGCATGCTAGCTGATTTTGGCTAAGTCAGAAATTTTTCTAGGTTTTTAGTCTAACTTGGAATATAGCAAATATTTTAGCATTATCCTAACTGTTTTGGCAAAAGTAGACATTTTTTCAGTTTTTGAGGCAAATTTGGAGATTAGCTACTCTTTTAGCATTATGCTAGCTTTTTTGGCTAATTTAGACATTTTTTCAGATATTTAGGCTAATTTGGAGTTTAGCAATGTGCTAGCCTTTTTAGTAAAATTAGAAGTTTTTCCAGTTTTTTAGGCTAATTTGGAGTTTAGCTAGTATTTTAACAATATGCTAGCCTTTTTGGTAAAATTTAAATTTTTTCCAGTTTTTTAGGCTAATTGGTATTGGCTTATGTATTAGCAATCTTTGTGCTTCGTGATTTTTAGCTGTAGCTTCAGCATTTATAGTTAGCTATCAGTTTCAGCATTTTTATCTATAAGCTCTGGCAGCTTCAGCAGCCATATTGAGCTTACAGCATTCACACTGGGATTATCACGCGTAATGCCACATGTCTAGTTATTATTTTTCTTTTTCTCATATGATTTCTCTTCCAAGATGAAATGTCCGTTCTTGTTCCTGTATTTTGTTCACAAATTTCTCCCAAAGTGAGACTGATATATATTTTTTGTCCTTATGGTGCATTTTTTGATGTCTGCGACTTATTGTCCAAAAAATACGGTAATCAGAAAACAGCAACACCAGTGACTTAAATGTGTTGTACCTTCTTGATGGAGACAACAGCCTCTTGCGTCTCCACGTCGGTAGTAACCTTGAAGAGATCCCCTCCTTCTCTTATCAGATAACTCATGTCTGTGTTCTCTCCCATATCTGCATCTGTTGCGATGACGCGTCCAACCGGTGTCCCTACAGCAGCTCCCTCTGACACTGAAAACTGGTACATCTCTGGCAAAGCGAGAAAAGCCGCCAGGGGGAGAAAAGCATAGATATTTCAACCAAGGTGCATAAATGAAGTTGTAGAAAGCGTCAGCATGAAGGATGGGAGATAAAAGTCACACAGAAGGGGGGGAAACACCGGCAGATGAAAGATGTGAAGAGAGCGGTGTGCAGAAAAAAAAAATGATAGGATGGAAGAAATGCAGAAACTACTAGCAAAGGATAGAATCAAAAAGGAGTGAAAGGCAAAAAACTTTGTACTGAGATCAACCGATATGCTTTATATTTTCCTTAATTATAAACATCATTAGAAAATATTGATTCATAATTATGTGAACTAACAGTTTTCACATGCAGCTCTGTGTATGTTATACTGCTCCCCCCATCTAATACAAACTCTTAAGGATGCTTCAAATATATTTTTAAAATGCTGCACCCCTAAATAGATCTCTTTCTATAAAAAAAAAGCCAATAAATTCATAAAATCTGCCACACTTTATTATTAGACTTACATTTAATAAACATAATTACTTCTGAAGGAATAATTTACCTAAATCATTGAAGTTGTCAATCTCCTGTAAAACAGATTTATGAAACACATCATTTTAACTAGGTAAAAGTGATTTACTGAGATGAAAAACAAGATTCATAAACAATTTTGAGAAAGCACGGAGAGATATGTGACGCAGAGCCAACTAGACTATCAATTGTCATCAATTATACGTCTCTTATTTCACTGTGAAATAAAGGATCAGTGAAAATCAGATATTCTTTAGTTATTTTTTAAGGTTTTGGCCGTATGGTTAATACCATAAACAAAAACAAAAAATCAGTATTCTAAATGTAGTGAGCCAACATCAAAGCTTGTTTTAATGAGTTTTGTAATTTTAGGAGCTTGATTTAAAACCTACTGTGAAGCATGCGCACACTGAAAGCAACACAAGAGCCATTAAGCCAAACACCAACGGCCCATGATAAACGTAAAGTACAATCAGTTGTATTGATTCAGTCTTTTATGAGCCTTGCTTAAAAAATAATGATCAGATATGCTGCGGAAAGCATCAATTCTCCACATTCGATAGTCTACTTTGTTATGGACTACTGGTCTGAATGGCTCATAAATTTATGCAATTTTCTTGGACTAAATGTAGATCGTTCACGGCCCGGCCTGTTGCTGTCAGTGGGTCTGCAGGTTCGTAAGATTTACCGTGCATATTTAAAACAAATAAATAAATAAAAAATAACAGGCCACTTCCAACTGCCTTCTCTTTCTCCACCTACATCCCAATCCTCTCTTGAGTCTGAGGGAGGAAAATGTGCAGGATGCACTCACTCTGCGGGAAGCGTGGTGGGTTGTCATTAACGTCTGTGATCACTATGGTCACCGTAGTGGAGCCGGAGAGACCACCCATTTGTCCTGCCATATCTGTTGCCTTGACGACCAACTCATAACGATCCTGTGTCTCACGGTCCAAATCTGCCACTGCTGTCATGATGATTCCTAATGATTTAGAGATGAAGAAGAGTTTGCAGGAGTGGGGCGGAAAAAGGATGAAAAATAGTTCAGAAAATGAGGCCACTAGAAACGGTTACAACCTCTTACTGCTTATGCAATAACCGCTTGGATTACACTTTTCAGGAGGAATATTAGCCTCAACAAATCACTGTAATATGGAGGCATATGTGCAAAATGCAGTCTTTCTACTCTTCACACATGCTGGGAGGGAAAGGACTGTGTCATATTTGGCCTCTGCACACACACACACACACACACACACACACACCAGTTATGACTCAGTTGTATTAAAATGAATAAAATATGGGGGCAGAATGAAAGCATGCCACAGCTGCCCTGAACAGCATTATAACTCTTCCATGGTGGCAGGGCTGCACTCATGTCTAAGAAGTTGATAACCAGAACGCATGCAAGAGACGCAAAGTACTTTCTAGAATATTGAAAGATTTGGTAAGCACCCACACAACCAATGTGGTTCTCTGCACCAACATTGAATCTTTCCTCTAAATATAGATTCACTGATTATGATGATAGATTGATTTGGTTTATTTTAAGTATTAATTTTAGAATTTAAAAGAAAAAAAAAATCACCCAGATGTTAAAGACATTGATTAAATTTAAAAAATCACAAGTCGCATTTGATTCAATAAATATAGTGATTATTAACCAAAGTCAATTAAATAATTTGAAGAATCTAGTCCAAAAGATTAAAATAGCAAAAACAAACCAAAAATGCTGCTTTTATTTTCTACTGCTCCTTATTTTTAAAAAAGAAAGTGGAGGATATTTGTTGGTTTAGCAGTATGTGCAACTTTACCACTTTACTCTGTAATAGTGGAGTATTTCATCTATCCCTGCTGGTTTTCAGTGTCAGTGTTTACACCAATATAACAACTGAGTTCCAAAAAAAAAAAAAAAAAAACTTTTTTGTTTCCTCCTTATGTTTAGAGACAGACTAAATCTTTGGCTGTGGTCCCTGAACACATTTAACTCACAACTTCCAACAGTTTTAGTTGGGAGACAAAAAACATTTAGAAACCAAGACAGAAGATAAAGTAAAGAAAAACAGCAAATATGGGTTTTACACATCTGCAGTGATATACTGTAGTTCTGTGGTGGAAGTAGATGGGTTTATTCAGCCATGATGAACTATGAGGAAGTTTGCTTTTATAGGGATATGAGGCAAAGTATTTTAACAATAAAACTAAAATTTAGGTTAAAAAAAGCTAACAAAACAAAGCAAATTATAATCTTGGTGTTCTTAACATGTTTTTGGGAATATTTTTTGCTGATCGACGACATATCAAGACGTTTAAGCTTAAAATTGCATTTCTGAGTATTGTTTTCTTTCTTCAAATCAATGTGAATCAGGAGCAGACGCAAAAATTCAGTTTATAAAAGCTTGTAGGTGTGATGCAGAAGCTACTACGGCAAGCCGCAAGTTCCCTTCTCTGCTCCACTTGTAAACAAGTAAATTCATGTACAGTATGTCTTTTGTATTGAACGGCTGGAAAGTTCCAATAATATTCGCTATTTTTGTTGCACCGCTAATGTTAGGCTGGGGTTATAAAGGCCTGTAAACTAGCAGGAAAGAATGTAACCAGAAGGATGATGGGAAAGGGGTGGGCTTACTCCACACCAACAGTTCCACCCACAACTCAGAGGTGAATTTTTAATGAACTCCTGCCGCTTGGCAGAAACTTTGTCCCAGAAAATGACACGTTTGGGGTAAAAACTGCATAATCATAATGAAAAGAGAACACTGGGAGCACTTCTACAATAGATCAAAAGATGATCAGAGTGGGATAATAAAACTATTTTCTATCCTGTCATAATTTATAAAACCAAAAATAGTCCATTTCATGACTCTGAGGGTCAGTTACCTTTAACGCCGCCCGCACCATTTCTTATTTTGCTACTGTCTGAGTAGAAACCAATCATCCACTTGTTCACAGTGCATCGCAGTCCTCAAATATTCAAAACTTCATGCAAAATTAAACAGAACACATTCTGTAATGTTTGACTGTCCTTGATCTTCTGCGCTCAGAATTAAGATGTTTCCTTTGATGCTTCTGTGTTTAGGAGGAGGAAAGTGCTGTAAAATCCAGCCTGGTGTTAAGAGACCAACAAACTAGTCATTAGTGTAAAACAATGTGAAGTAACTAGAGACTGCTGGTTTGTTTTTTAAGAAAGCGGTCCCCGCTGCTGTGATGTAATTGTGAGGGTCTGAAGTTATGTTAGAGAGAAGACATGGGACTGCGTGAAAGGCATACAGAGGCTTAACCAGGCATGACCGGTTCCACTTTAGACTGCACAGCATGCTGTCCCTTCTTTGCCACAAACTAATCTACATTCAGAGTTTGCACTGGGTGAGAAAAATGTAAAGAAACACAAAACTGTAAGAGAGTTTATTGTTTTTTATAATCTGCCACATAATTCTTCTGCAAAATACAGCACTTTAGTACAAAAGAGGAACATTGTGATGCTCTCTAAGTCATTATTGTTGTTTAAATGAGTTAGCTTTATTAGTTTATGTAAACTTATTTGTAGTATCCGAGTACCGACTAAGCTACTGAATACCTATCAGCCGTTTTCTTGATTTTTAAACCATGAAAGTTCAGTCACTCATACAACAATTAGGAGGTACATTTCTGTCACTGTCTGGACTCTCACCCATTATCCTGGTAGGTCTGCCTTAAAGATTGGGGAGAGGAAGCAGGTGGAAGGAGAGTCGTGAAGCAGAAGTTGGAATGGACCTTTAGGTCTCCTGGCCTGTCCTACTATGGCAGAGCCATTTATCATTCTGGCACCCAAGCTGACCAAACCAAAGTGGTGGAGACCAAAAAAGGAATCATTAAAACTTTTGAGCTTTTCTCTTGAGGCGTAAAGGAAAAAACAACACTATGCGACTCCTAAAACACTGTTAGATGGTACTTTTTTGAAGTGGTTTTTATGCGCTATAAGGGGCACTAAAACACTTTTTTTTTCAAAATAACAACAGTGCACCTTAGAATCCTGAACAACTTATACATGAATACATTTTTGTTTAAGACCCACTCCAATTAACTTTTTTCCGTTTTTAACATATTTTTATAGCATTTTTCTCATAAAAAAAAGATCTAAACAAAATAATTTAGGATTAAAATTGTATTTTCGAGTATTTCCTAAATCAAATTGCGTTGGATCACAACTGGATGCTAGAAAGCGACAAATTTACTGAAATGGGCGTGCCAAAGTCTCTCTGCTTTGCACACACCCTGGTAAGCACACGTTTATGTATGGGAGAAATGATGAGCCTTCAATGCTGTTTGAGCTGGACTCTGGCTCAAAACTGTATAGCCTATGGCTGGATTGATCCAACATTGCTTGTCGTTATCCTTGCGCTGCTAATGCTAGCTTGGGGCTATAAGCTTCTGCTTGACTGCTCAAACAGAGGTTTTTCCAAATCAACAGTCAAAACCCAGAATTGTATTTCTAATGAGCTATTGTCACAGGGTATAAAATATGTCTTAACAAAATGGCACGTGTTTTTTGACTTAGGCTAAAAACTGCATAGTAACAATTAAAAGACAACTAGGAGCGATTTTACAAAAGAAAAAACATTTTTTTTTTTTTTTTTTTTTTACTTGTCACCAACAGGGTTGGGAGTTAGCATAGTCACAGTAACATTTGTTTTAGCAGTATCAGTCTGTTTTTTTATGGGTTGCAAATAAGGTTGGGACCAGCTGTGTTGTGAATGTGGATAAGATCTACAGCAGTGTATTACGAAGAAGATCTAGAATAACTGTGAATGCATGAATAAATGTGATGTCTGACTGACTAACAAAATTATCTCTTAAGCCTTTTGTCTCTTATTTTTTGTCTCTATATTTTTTGTTATTTTTTTACCAGTTAAATTACGGTAAAAACAGTTAGATTTTCACCTCTGAATTGGTGCAAAATAGACTCATTTAGAAGTATTTGTGTACAGTTGTTGTAGCTGCAGTTTAAATAAAAAAACTGAATGCTAAAAACCATGTTGTCTGATACTGCATAGCCTTTTCTTAGCTCAGAAAAACTGGTAAAATAACATAAAACAACAGTATTCTTTTAAGATTTCCTGTAATAGTCTAAAAAAATAATGAAAATGTATTAAAATACTAAACACTTATAAGTTAGAGTAAGAGGTGACAAGCTTAAAGCTAGCTCAAGTTAAAAGAACTAGAAACTTTTAATAGAAAATGAAAAGTAATTAAACATGCATAACATTGCTTGTTTTTACCTGTATGCCTGTCGACGGTGAAAAACCTTTCCCCGTCCAGCACGCTGTACACCACTCTCGCACTGCTGCCATAGGTGGGGTCGTCGGCGTCTGAAGCCGTAACCTTCATTACAGACGTTCCTGTTGAAAGGAGACATCATAATATCAAATATTTCAGAAGGAAAACGGAAATGTAAAATTGTAGCCACAAGGCTGCTTGGAGCAAATGCTGGAGGCCTTTAATGTAAATGTGTGTTTTTTTTAGAAACTGATGCTGGTGTTGTTAGAGTATAACATAGACATTGACGTCGACATCTTCAAATGAAAAGCTCCATTCCACACTATGAAGCTCCTATGGGGGTAAATTAAAAATAGGACTGTATGTTTAAGCTTTGTAATGTTTTAGAAAGCTTTAATGTTAGTGGGGCAATTTGACCTGCAATTTTTGAATTCTTTAGAAATTGCACAAATACAGTTTTTATTAAGGATTGTATAAAGCTTTGTTACTGTACAGATAAACCAAATAGTACTTTTTGAATACTTCCACTGGAAGACGGGTCAGTTTTGACCCTAATGCAATAAAAAAGGTTGAATAAAGTTTAGTTAATGTTGGGACAATTCCTTAGAGAGAGCAGCCAGTCCGCTTTTATGCATTCGTGGATTCTCAAACTATAAAAGGAAAGAATTACATTTTTAAAATTGTAGTATCAGTAAACTCCTTCAGATCTTTGTACACCATTTTCCAAACACTCATTTTAAATTTTCAAATGACTTTTTTTTTTTTTCTTTTTCAGTACATCCATGCTCAGAGCTACTTTGCCTTTTGATTGGCACAGACAT
>NC_050516.1:24623171-24631979 GCF_002922805.2 Oryzias melastigma
CACATGAAGTCCTACAACAACAGTTTTGGGAGCGAGATTGTTCAAGCAATTATTTTACACTCAGTGATAAATTTGGCAACAGTGCGCACAAACAAGCCTCTGGAAGCAAATGGAAAGACGCGCCTCTCCATTTAGCGGCACGCTTAGTTAACGCTCAGCCGAAAGCCCTTAACACTTGAAGATTCACAATGGTAAGGTTAAAAAACAACTGTATGCTTGTCTTCCATTTGACCTCAATTCATTCTCATAAATATATTCACAAAGGGAAAACAGAAATAAAAACTTAAATATTCCCAGGTGCCACCAGTCCTCAAGGACAAGGAGTCCGTCTTTTTCTTCTCCGGCCGGTGCCATGGGTAATTACTGACAGCTGGTGTTGTCCACTAAAGGTCACCAAGGTAGCCTTCCTCAGAGCCCTGTCATGCTTCTGCCCGGCTACATAATGACTGTATGCTAATGTTGCTAATTAGCAGGAAGTGTCAGAGCAGCGTTTATTTTCTGTCACTGAATGGAATTCCTAAGGGGGAAAAGAGAGGAGGAGAAGCTAGCAGACTATCATTGAAACCAGCCAACCATTAAATCAGATGGCCCAACTTACTATTCTGCTGCCATCACCTATAGCATGCTTTTGTTCTATCTTTAAACGGCTGTTTTGTTAGCAGGCACCTAGCATGTATCTGGACTGCATGCGTAACTCGGTATGTGAATTAAATGCAGGAATACCTGGTTTTCACTGGCGCTCCTGACAAATTAATGTTGCTGTAAAACACAGGTTTAATAGATGTTCTAAACACTCAAAACCAGGGGTGCCCAAACTTTTTCGCTCAAAGGGACAAAATCTAAATGAAATGACAACATTTTTGTGCATGCTATGAAATAAAAAGAGAAAATAAAAATTATGGTTTAATTTATTTATTTTAATTCTGTTTTCTTTAAGTAGTACACATTAGTAAGAATAAAAAGTAAGCAATTTTTTGCCATTTTTGATTAAAAAGAAGATCTAGCAAAAACAAACTTTCTTCCATTGAAAACAGCAAACTGGGATCTTAACCCGGGCTCCCACGGCAAGCGTTACAGCTCAGGTGTGACGCGGGAGCAGTCTAGCTACAGCAATGACTCCCATTTGGGTACAGGATGGTTGCAGCCACAGGCTCTGCTGTTGACCTCGCGAAACTCCGAACTCACTTAGGTTCAAACGATAACCATTTATTTTGATTTAGGTTGTTAATACCGCCAACTTCACAAAAAAGGCTGCGGCTCAGCTACGGCATTTGGCAAAAAATTTGAACCCAACAAAACTTATTTGAAGCACCGGAGAGGCCAGATTGCAGAGGTTGGGCGTGATCGTATGCAGCGGAGGTTCCTCTCGCACTTTTAAAGTTATGTAAAGACTCTGATTGTTGCATCGTGCCGTGGGACTAATGAGAGACGTGGAGCTGGTCTTCTGACTTTATCCATTTACCACTCCATCTTGGCTAACTGGAAACGGCCGCTAAAACCATCAAAAGTGACCGTGAAGGCTCTTGAGAATTTCTAACACAAAAAGCCCAGGGCTGACTCACTTCGGGGTTGTTTCACCCATAGCGACAGGCATAGAAAGGGCTAACCTGCGCCACCCAGAGGCCAAAAGAATATTACGTAGAGCTTTGGAACGCCGTAGAGAATCAAACGGGTAAGGGGTTTTAACTAAACGTTCCGCGACTTCCATAGCCACGTCTTGGCGGGCCAAAAGATAACCCACGGGCCCACTTTGGGCACCCTTGCTCAAAACTAAATGTCAGAATGTATTCAGACTGGATGCATTTGTTTTGCTTAAAGTGATCTGTTAATTAATTTTCAGTCTGAATACACCCAAGAAAACCCTGGTCCGGAACCAGGACCCACTCTCTGACCCATCTTCTGAGGTTGTCTCGGTTGTTACCCATCAAACTGAGCTCCAGTTCGCTCCGAGTTTTTCTCAGTCTGAATAGACTCCATGCTCGAAACAAAACAACTGGACCAAACTGCCACCATAGGCCTGCTTTACGGTACATGAGCAGAGCAGGAAGGTAGCAACCATGAGCGGAGGACAACAAGGAGCAACGATGACCCACAGCAGCTCATTAAAATGCCATCGGATGAATTCAGGCTCATTAAAACCATGCTTCTCAAGCTGTTTACATGACTGTCTACATGTCAGACACATTTATCAGCGTACCTTCTGAGCCCCCCTCTTCACAGGAACCGGCTTGAGCATGGGTGGCCAACCCTGGTCCTCAAGAGCCTCAGTCCTGCCTGTTTTCCAATTCTCTCCAACCAGCTTAATGTTGATTAGCTGACTCAAGTGATCCCACATCCTAACTGACTGAACACACCTGATTTAGGTTGTCAGCATCAAGCAGTCCAGGGAGAGCAGGAAAACAGGCAAGGTTGAGGCGCTTGAGGACTAAGGTGGGCCAAGCCTTGGTCTTGAGTATGCCTCCGCCGTATCAAAGTAGCAATAGAAAGTGTTGTACCTGATGTTAATCCAGACGTTCAAAACTAGTCAACGTTTGAATAGTGAACAAGTTTGAATAAGTGAACTATCTGGAAAAGGACTGCTAAGATTAAGGCTAATTTCTGCCTCTCGTTGCTTTGATTGCCGTTGTAATTCTTGGCCAATAACTGAAGAAATCTGTAGTCACGTGGTTGTGCTTACAAGCTTTGGTCAAGAAAGTCCGCTTGACGGCAGTCTGAAAAACGACCAAACACAAGGTTCAGGACTTGATCCGGACCAAATCAAGCAGACTTGGTCCAGAACGATGGATTTTTCCATTCTAAATACACCCTCAGACTTATAGAAAATCAAAATGTTTTGCATTCTGGTTGAAAGATGGAGGGACATAATTCTTTTTGACAATTACAGAACGGCATCTTCGTAACAGTCGATAGCCACAGGGCTTAGATAATTGTTTTTACCTGTATGGCAATACTGTTGTGAGCCATTCCCACCATGGCGCCACTTCCTTATCGTTGTTTTTTTTCCCCAGCTAAGAATCAGTTTGACACTCAGCTGTTTGCGAGTACAGCCGACTGCAACGTCAGACAGTTTTTAGAAGAACTATATAAATGCAAATGTTTCTATATTGTGTTTATATCAAGTGGAGAAGTGGAGCAGTGACTATGACACTTGAGTTGTTATTCGGGCTTTGGCTCGCAACAGTATCTTAGGAGGGAGAAGCCATTACTTACAGTATCTGTTGGCATTACTTCAGCAGGATTTGACTGTTGATGGACTTAGAAGAATTAATTAAAAGATTGACTTCCTTGAATTGATATTCAATGCACACACTGTGGTAACAAGAGAGGAATGTCTGTTCAAGAGAGCGGGTCCAAGATATTCATTATCTGAAGCGATGTTCATCTCCCTCCAATAAAACCTCCATCTCAAATTTCTCACAGATCAAACAGCATGCACAACAACATGAGCCCTGACTTTAAAGACTTCCATGTAAATAAATGCTTGTATCTAGTTTGATTTAAATATAAATACATGTGTATATTGTATTTGTCACACATTATCATAGAGGACTCCACTGAGGCACCTGAACTGCTGTTTCCCCCCAAATATTTTAATATATTGAAAAATATTTTAGAGTGACAGGGGATTTCAAATTGATAAAAAAAAACAACATTTTTCAAAAGGGATTTCGAAACAGGGAACAAGACACCCTTGACTATTTATGAATAACTTTTTCAAAAAATATTTTGAATAGGGGGAAACAAAAGTAGGAATTTTTACCTATGACAGTTTTTACAGGATCCTTTACCTGAGAATTCTGCCTTAATGAATAGATATACAGTATCTTTGTGAAATAGCTATTCTTTTTATTAATTATCATGAAGTTATGAAATATTATAAATATATTTGAATAACAGAGGCAAAACAAAAAAATCTAGGGATCTCAAGGCATTTTTTGTTTTATTATAACTTTTAGTCTTTTTATAGTCATAGTGTTTTTAGTATTTATTTTTAACAATTAAAGTTAGAGCTGTCAAAATACCATGTTAATTGTGATTAATTAATTACAGACATTTTAGCGTGCTATTTTTGTTAATCTTGTTTTTGGGTCAGATGGTTACTTCTATGTTATGCATACCTGGAGGAGCATTTTATCCCACTCATACCATTTTCATTTAAAATAAAAATAAAATATTAAATAAAACATTACAACTTCAGTCCTGTTATATTTTAAAGTTTAAATAGTTTTTTTTATAAAAGCTGATTGTTTAACACGCTTTGTTTTGTAATGGTAACTACTTCAGCACGACCTGCGCACGGACCGCGCTCCACTTTACCTACTTTTGAGAAAGGTGATCGTCGTAAGAAGTATAAAAAAAGCATAATTTTAGAGGGAGAGTTCACCTCTCTGTGCTTGCTTTTTGTCCCCATGAGGAAGCAGAAGTAAAAAAAAAAGTCCCAGTAGTTGAATGTCTCTGTGGTGTTTCATTTCTTCTGTCTTAGATTCTCTCCCCCATTTACTTTCTGCTTTATCCCAGTCTTTCCCTCTTTTCTACTGTCTTGTTATTGTGGGAAACTGTGGAATAAGGCATAACAACTAAATAAGAACACTCTGGACCTGATGTTTTCTCATTGTTTGTTTATTTTGTTTTTTGTTCCAGATTGGAAAAAAAAATGACCCCTCATGGGTGTCAAAGTAAAGCTTGGAAGTCTTTTATAACTTAAAAAAAATGTAATAAAGCTATCTTTTTAGTTTTATTTTGATCTTTTACTGCACCACAATGTCACAAACCTAAATAAAATACCTTAAAATGAGGCATTTAACAGCAAGGCAAGATACATTTATTTGTATTTCACATTCCACAGAGTAACTCAAAGTTCAGCTATTAATCGATTATAAATATTGGGATTACAATTACAAACAAATTAATCGCATGATAGCACTATTTAAAGTCCCACTCCAGTCAGCTTTTGATCCATTTTAAAAGTCTTCCCAATGGTCTTCTAACTATTTTTTGGAAAACCTGTCACCTACTGTTTTTGGCTAAGATAATAATTAGTTGGTATGAAATTCACCTATGAATTGTAGGCGGAACTGTGGCTAGAAAATATTTTTTTAAAAAAACAACAAAAACCCATTTTTCATTCATCATAGGAACTTGTGGGGGAAGGAGGGATTTCTAAAAAACATATTTCATGTGGCTGCTAGCAGAAACTAGCAATTGAGAAAACTTTTTTGATTACATTGGAAGTTTTTTCAGAAAGTCTAAGATGTTTGTTGACTTACAGAAGCCCTGTTTCCGCTTAATTCTATTAAAAATATTGTTTTTAATCACGTGTCAAAGATCCGGCCCCCCAGATTATCTTATTTTAGTATTTACGGCCTGATATTATCTTGCTCTTATCTTGTATAATTTTAACAAAATATATTTTTATGGAGAGTAAAATATTGAAAGTTATTTAAGGTTTAAGTCATATTCTTTCTTGTTTTTATTTATAGTAACTTTGAAAGGTTTTTAAAGTTTAAAAATGTAGTTTTAGTTTGTTCAATAAATGTTTATCCAGTTCGGTCCGCGACCCTAAGGTGTGTTTTGAATTTATGCCCCCTTTGCGATTGCTGCTTTACGGGTAATCAGAAGTTGTAGTTTAAGGTTAAAAGTTCAAAAGAAGATCAGTTGTTTCCCCTAAAACAGAAAATATGAGTCAGAATTACGCCTGATTAAGAGGATACATTGAAAGATAATCTGAACATTTAAAGAAAATATACAGCATATGGAGAAATACTGCGGATGCGAGTGCAGGATTCAGCAGGGGGTGGGTGACAATGGCTATATAGTTTGATTTATGCACAGGTTTGGCTTAATGGTATCAACACAGGCGGTTGGAATGGCTTCCCTCACCATTCCCGCACTCTAGGGGAGATGCTTCAATTACTGTGACGGGAGTTGGAGGAGTGTGCCACATGTGAGACACCAGACTGACAGCTATTTAAGAGGCAGCCTCGTAAAAGAGATTTGTGCCCATCTTAGCTGATGCTGTGCGGCTCCGGGCTTCAGCGGTGGGGTCTGACGGCTGCAGCACTGAGCCCCTCTCCTGCTACGGCTCGCTCTAATCTGCGGGACTTAGTGCTCCCTGCTTGCATTATGGATCATTTAGTAAAGCCATAAAAAACTGAGGTGTTTTCACATGAGGAGGTATTTCGACACTGCTTTGGATGTAACTCATTTCCACGTAGATGCTCCTAGAAAGTGAGAGAGAGCGAGTCTAAAAGAATGGGGGGGGGGGAATGAATGAAGTGTAAAGGAAAGGAAACTCTGCCGTGTCATAAAAGCCAATGGTCTGCTTACATTGATCCTCTTCCAGATCCCAACATGGATTTTAGGATATTTTTTATCTCCCATGAAAGAGATTGTAAATCTGTTCTTTGTTAACCCTCTGAAATGTGTCTTTTAATAGACTCGGTCAGTTAAACAACACTGTAAGCCACTGAAGCACTCAAGCTTTAAATCTCGACATTCTTACATGATTAAGTATTTCTATTATCTGGAAATTATTGCCAGTTTATTTTTAGTAATTAGAAAATAATAAAAGAAAATTAGCAGAACCTTGATTCCCAGCATACCAATTGTGAATCTATGATTCTGTTGTCAGAACTTTCTTACACATTAAATCACTCTACCTTTTCACACACGACCCTATACACTTGGATCAGCCAAAATCAATGATGTCAGGCATCGGGGTTGGGAGCACAAAGCTGTGTGTTCTTAGTCATATACATAAGGGTAGTTGGCAGGAAATATTGATTGTAAGTTGCTCCTGCCGTGTTGCATTCCCCTCTTCTGTGATCCGTTTGCTCCCAAATGCCTCATCTACTGCTAGCATGACAGGTGTTCCAAATGGTGACTGCAGTAATTTGCAACCTCTTGAGGCCGGAGCAACTTGAAGGGTGATTATTTGTTTAATCCCCTTGTGGAGTTCTGGTATTACATACAGGAGTGGAGAATCGTTCAGAGTGACAACGTGGGTGTGAAAAAGAAATGAGGTTCAATGAATCAAAAAGAAAGAAACATTAAAATGGAAAAGAAAAATGTATAAAACAATTTTTTTAAAAAGCTTAGTTGATTTTATCTGAAGAGTTTAATGCTATACAGAGCTGCGTAAATGTAGCTTTTTTATAAAACACTCAGGGATTCAGATAAAAAAAATGTTTTAATTAATTGCACAAAAAACAAAAATTAAAAACATAATGACTCAATTTATCTATAAGGGAGAAAAAACTCTTAAAGTCCCACTCCGATCATCTTTTGATAAATAGTACAGCGTTGTTTTACTTATAATTATGTTATTTTACGCAAAAATCAAAAGACCTGTGTTGAATTTCAAATTTCACATCTGAATCACATCTGGAACAACTCCTCACTCACTTCCTTCCCTGCAACTGAAAGCTCTCTGTTTACGTTTTCCCACAAGCTCAGAGGTCTGCAACCTTTTAAACTTTAAGAGCCATTTGGGTCGATTTCTCACTCACCACAACCAAGTGGAGCCACACGTCCTTTGGAAAAATAAGACTTTGTATTTATGTTATTGTTATTTTTATAAGATATATAAATACACAAGCATTTTTTGGCATAAATAAAGCAAAAAATAGATTCATTTCCCAAATATGAAACAGTTTGTAACCTTTAACAGAGATTCACTAGACTTCCTTTCAAAATAAAACACTTCCTGTGTCAAATAGGATCATTTCGATGGATCAAATCTAGTGCTAGGTAGAGTCAACAAAAAAAAACAAAAACATATTTTTTATTGTTTGAGGTGCTTCTTAGCCAGAAGTTCATAAATCAAATTTTCTAAAATTAAAATAGGGCTAATTAACTGTATTTTTTGAACCATGAGCCACACTTAAAACACTTATAAGTGTGCCTTATAATGCGGAAAATACGGTAATAATTACAGCAGCTCTTAAACATACAGGAGTAAAAGTGTGGTAGCTTAGGATGCAACAACTAATGCAACCATAATAATTTTATTTTGCCAAAAAAAAAATATGACAGAGGACAACAAGAATTCATCCAGATTATAAATCGTTATTCAAAAAAATGTTTAAGTGAGAAAAAAACTGTTCTAAATGACTTTCGTGTTTAATTTTGCTGACACAAAAAATTCACAATGTTATTTTATATGAAAACAAAATGACTGAAGTAGAAAATAAGATTCTTTTTACACTTATGCCAACGTCTTGTTCCAGGTTTTTATGCACTGAAGCAACTTTGAGCAGTCTGTCCACGCTGCCAAAATATAAAGTGGGAGAGCAGTTAACAAGATTATTTATCCTAGTCAACAAATGTCAAATTCTATGTGATATATTCTTTATGATCAGCTGCCAAAACATTGTAGAAACAGATTTTTAGCAATCCATACACGGTGAAGTTTAGTTGTATTTAGTCTTGTCCACAAAAGAGGTTATGTCTTTTTATAAACTTCCAAATCTTTAGCTGTTTGTATCCAAAAATCAATTTGATACATAAATAAATAAATTCCTTTTGTTCTGCAACAAAGTTTCAGGGCAAGAACTACACAAAGATGGTTGATGAAAGAAAATGTGTGGGGTCCTTTTAAGGTCAAAGAGTGGAATGCACTCTGTAAGTCAGGCTGGAGTCTTTCTGACATCATTTATTTGCTCCGTGGTCAATGCTGTACCTCACGGGAGCAGTGAGGTGTTTCCCCAGTAATAAGCCCTTGATAACCAGTAACCGAAGGAGTATGGCAAGCCAATCCAGTATAAAATAGATATCCTTGATATCAGGCTGTTTTAAGCCCACTAGTAA
>NC_050516.1:24632014-24657493 GCF_002922805.2 Oryzias melastigma
GTTTTACTTTGGACTCTCTGGGCAAGTGACTCAATGATTCAAATGACTCAAATGAATCGATTCACTTTGGTCAGTGACTCATTGAAACTCGAGTCAGTAAAAGGAATCATAATTCCCATCACTAATCTGGAGAAACTGAACCCTATCAGGGTTGCATGTCTGGATGGTGGAAAGACAAGAGGTGTGAAAGCCCGTGCAGACTGCCTGTTGGAGGGTTTACAGATGACTAATTTTAGCTTGAGTTTTGTATAAACGGTGGCGTGGAAGACGTCATACCTCTGATACTATAACAATTTAACTTCTCTGTCTTTTCCATCCTTCAGAATAAATCATTGACCTTTAACCTTTACATGTGTTTGTATTGGAGAAACCTTATGGAATACAGAATTATTCAAATAAACTAAAGTAGAAAAAGTAAAAAAAATATTACTTAGTAATAGGCATACTATTCAGAGTGAACTGAGATGTCATAATTTTAAATTAATCTACATTAAAGACCCACTTTGATCATTTTTTTAATCTATTTTGAAATTATTTCCAGTGGTCTATTCATTATGATCGTGCCATTTTAATCAAAATAATAATTTAAAAGAAACTGTTGTTTGGAGTAAATCACTTCTGCAGGGTGGAAGGTGTTCATAAGAAATTCATCTCTTAGTTTTTTGGGGGAACAGTGCAAAACAACCCCTCCCTTTTTTCTCTTACCTGTAACTGAGAGCTCTCTGTTTACACTGTCTCTTGCTAGCTTACAGCCCCTCACACCTCCAACCTACTATTACCGGTGCAACAAAAATGAGTTTTCCAGCCATACAGTTTTGAACCAGGTAAGATCAGACGAGGAAAACGATGATATAGATTTGTCTGCAGGTGGGCATCAGAATGCGTGGAAGCTAATGGCTTGCCGTAGTAGTTTCTTCATGACTTACAAGCTTTTACAAACAGCATTTTTTTTTGTCAACTCCTAATTTACAACAATTTAAATAAAAAAATACATAGAAATGCAATTTTGAGCTTAATTGTCTGTATAAATGTCCTCCGTCATGAGAAAAATGCTACAAAAAGATGCAAAAAAATCCCAAAACATTATATTTTTTGGAGTGGAGGTTTAAATTAACATTTTATTCACAAATAAAATAACAAATGTAGTTTATTTATTTTAATCTTTATTCCGTTAGCAGTTCTTCATTGTTCTTCACTGTTCCATTTTTCTTTCACTCACTCATCCTCTGGTTTTCTCGATTGAAACTATGTCAACTACAGCTATACACAAATTTGCAAAACTGTGTGATAATAATTTTAAAATAAAAACTTTTTTTTTTTGACACTTTGAAATAACAACAGCACATGAGTATTTTCTCTGGGTACCCCCAATAATCTTATTTTTAAAGTTTGTTTAGTTCATTGCTTAATACCACTGCAGTAATGTCAAAAACTGTAAACTCTGGGTTACTTCCTCCTCTGTGCCTTAAACCTTTGAGGTCTGGCTCAAAGCTACATAAATACTTAAAATTGTACAGTAATGAAGACGGGGGAACCCAAAGGAAAGACATATGTGCGGGATTTAATATTTATGCAAGAAATGTGTGTGAAACCAAATATGGAGTAACATGTTAGCATAGTTACAAATTTAGCTCATGAAAAACTAATGAAGAAATGTTCGACTTAAGTTAAAGCTAGTAGCTCAGAGCTAAAGTAAGCACTGCCAGAGGCAAGTCTCAGTAAGTCTAGATTTCATTTAGAGGGTTTTTTTTTTATTGTAAATGTTACGGAGGCTCAACTTATTGAACTACTTCATTAATCTAACATTTTAGAGCTAAAAATAGAACAGAGAAATAATGAGTTCTCCTGTGATTATGCATAGACTACATCTACATTTGTTTTTTTTAGACCGAAAACATTTTAAATGTATTTCTTTATTGTTTTCCTATATAAATCTGGCATATCAAGCCTCTAAAATGTCTGATACGAGATACAAGTAATATGATATAAGATCTTTATTGATCACCAGAGAGAAATTGGGTCATTATAGCTGCAGATCCATCAAGTAATTATACTTTTCCTTTAAGAATGCTGCTACAAACCTACTTAATAGCAAGGAATTAAGCTGAAATGTTCTTTATGTCTACCACACAATGCTCACTATAAAATATTTTCTTTTAGATAGTCTACTAACAAAATGTTTTTTCACACGATAAATAACTCTATTCTCTATCTCTATTCAAACTGAGTGGCTAGAAAACGTCTCCATATGTGGAAATATCTTTAAAAAACACATCAAATTAGAGCAATAAAATACTTAAACATATTTTGATAATTTTTCTACGTTTGCGTGAAAAAAGCTTGCGGCACCTACTGTAAGGTGGCTGTGAATGATTGCATGTTAGACTATTAAATAGATCTTTATCCATCTGTTTTCTTCACACTATGGCCGGATGATTTTCACCTCAGCAAATATTTTTACACGATTTTCAATATGTTGCGATTGTCTGAGTGTCATGGACCCCTGGTTAAAGTCTTACATATCCCAAGAATGGGTGGACGAAAAGGCTAAGTCTTCAATATTATTATTTTTTAATGGGAATTTTTTCTTCTCAAATTCCTAATTTTTTGTCATATTTAGATCTGTTTTTTTATGACAAATACGTTTTATTGGGTATATCATATCAGGTAAAAGTTACCCGGTAAAAGTTATGGTGTAACTGTTTATAGTGAAAGTGGGAACACAAGCATTTCCACAGAGACTCACACATGCTCATCTAGGGACAACTTAGAGCAACCACTTAACCCATAAAACATGTTTTTGGACTGTGGGAGGACGATAAGAAATTTAAAGTGTATTTTAAATAGGCAGTTCTGTGACACATAAAATGTGTGCAAAGTGTACATGTACAAGAAGTGAAACAATTCTAAACAGTAAATTTCATTTATATACTCATTTTGGAAATAGCATAAGGCCATGAAGATTTCAGTAAAACCTGGGAAATGTTGAGTGATTCAAATCTTTTCTGACAACCATCACAAAAAACAAAACCATGACATTGATTCTGTCTATACTGTTGTGTAATACGAAATGATCCCATATGTTGGAAATCAATCAATATCAGTGACAGGATGCTCGCTGTGAGCCATTGTTTGACCTTAGTTTGAAAAGGTAAGTGTTCATTCCTCCTAATCTTTGTGCATCTGCCCAATTGAGGCAGAAGAGAACGGGAAGCAATTTTGCTTTGGTTTCACCAAAAAGAGAGATGAGAAAAGGGTAGATGAAAGGCTCAGCACTGGAACACACAGGGGGAGCTGTAACTGAAGTATCATTTGAAATGTTCTCCCTTCTGACGATGAGATATCAGTCTGTGAATTTATGTTTACAGGAAAGAGAAGCTGGAGTGTAAACCTTTATTTAACTTTGTAACATTCAGGACAAATACATGGTCTTGAACGTAAAAAAAGTAATTAAAAATAGTCAAAAACTTGCACTTACAGTATTCTAGAAAAGATCTCTACCAGTATTTCAATCATGACTTTGAACGGACATGAATGTTTAATATATGGGTATTTTTCAGGAAGCAAGAGGGTTAACAGTCATCTGCAAAAGCTACTAGAGGGCATGTAATTGAAGTCTCCAACTGAGAGAATTAATAAATAAAAGCACAAAGATCCCTTAGAATTTCTTTTTTTTTTTATCTCACACCCGCTACTTAGTAAAGGTAAAAAGAGAGGGGAAAAAAACAATCTTAGCTACAGTTTCATAGATCCAGTTAGGCATACTGGATGAGCAATGCAAGATATTCTCGTCAGAAAGGAGGCTTTGGTTCAATTCTAATAAGGAGGATCTATCTCACTTCCAGGTAAGATGGACTCCTACATTATTCATCCTACACATAACTAAACCTCTAACCAGTAGCTAAATTCCCCACCTTTTCTTCTAAGCCAATCACAATCATAGCTTTGCTTTAAAATTCGTGGACGTTTATCTTTCTACATTCTAGACCAGGGATAGTCAACTCCGGGCCTCGACTGTACACAGGCCATGACTGATTACCTGGTCCGGGTGTGTCCAGCCAATTAAAACATGACAGAGGAGGGTATGTTAGAAAAGGTGCTGAGTTGCAGCCCTCAAGGCCTGGAGTTGTCTATCCCTGTTCTAGACTGTTTCACAAGCGGTGGGATAGCTCAGACGGTTGAGTGAACGGCTGGTTCACTTTTCCAATGAGCTTCATCCAGTGTGTGGATCCTTAGACAAGACCCTTCACCCTATTACCTAACTTTGTAGCCAGAAGGGGGCCTAAGTCTGGGTCTCCCTGTGCTGGTCCCCAGCCTGGATAAAATACAGTGTTGTGTGAGGAGGGGCATCTGGCATACAAGTCTGTTAATCAGCTGTCTGAATCAATGAAAGCTGATTCGCTGTGGTGACTCTTGACGGTGTGTGCCGAAAGGTGAACTACAGCATTCTAGACGGTTCTGCAGGCCCTGCTCCACCCTGTCTCCCACCTGGACCATTGCTTTGCCATAGACTGGCCCTCAACCACCAACAGTATCTAGACCAGGGGTGTCTAAATCCAGGCCTTAAAGGCTGTTGTCCTAGTTTTCCAAACCAACATGCCATTGAAGCTACTTATTGGCCAAACTCACCCGATCCAGGTAATCAGCAGCAGATAAGGCAGGGCTTTTGGAAAACCAGGAGGAAGCTACTCGTGACTGATTACCTGGTTCAAGTGTGTACAGTCAATCAGAACATGCCAGAGCAGGATGTGTTGGGAAACATGCAGGAATGCGAGGCCTGGAGTTCCCTATCCCTGATCCAATCTGAGCGCTTCCAGTTGGATTGGACCCAGTCTTACTGTCAAAGACTATTGAGTACTACTTTAATGCACATCTTCTGTATCACAGATTCTTATTCATTTGCATTTCAAAGATCTGTCCTTATTGAACAATCCACTGGAAGAACAGTAAGAATGTGTATTATTGTAGACCAACAACACTCTTCTGTGATGTTCTGCAGGATTTACCTCTGTTGTTGGATGTCCGATATTTTTACTCTAGCCCTTTGATTTCCATACAGTAAGAATGAGAGGCTAGATGTGTCACCACCCACAAACTAGAAAAAAATTTTGGTTAACTCTTTAAAAACTTTTTTTACCTCAATGACTTTGTCTGATTGGTCACAGATGTGCTACCTTGGACACACCAGATCTAAAATGATATTAGTAACTAAGCAGAGGTAGTCTTGGTTTGACCTCGTTGCTTGCCGTAAGTTTCAGGAACCACAACAGATCACTCTCCACTATTTGTATGTGCCAGTCTTAAGTCCAAGTTAATGTAGAAGTGTGAGATGAGATAATCAAAAGCCGCTAAGGAGTCCTGCAGCAGAGATCTAATCAGAATACAAACCTCTGTTTAGTTTTCAGGAAATGTGGACTGTTCCCTCTAAGTGAATCATGTTAGCCTCTGCCTCTAGTGTCTGAAGTAACTTATACTGTCTGTCACTTTTGCATTCAATACTAGAAAGCCGCAGTTGGATTTCTACACACCATGGACACTGGCCAGACAAAGGACCTTTTATCAAGGTAGAAACTGTGACATGACGCACATACAGAGTCATCGATGAAGTCACGGCTGCCTAAAAGATTAAGGAGAGAAGGCTTTCAGCCATCAGTTGCCTCTGTATTGTGAGCAAAGTTAACTGAAGGTCCTCTACGTACCTCTGACGCTGTCATGAAGATCGTAAATTTTAGGCATTTAACCTCTAGCATGCATTACAGCGTTTCCAAAAACTTGCTGGTGTGCTTGCAGAACACACAGACCTGCTGTTGCGTAACAATGCCATTTGGTTCAGCAAAGCCGTTCTGGACAAATTCTGTCAACACTGTTGTTATTTAGTCTTTTCTGTAAACACAACCTGAAACAATGTTTTTTGTTTTGATGGCATCATGACTCTTTCTGTGACATTTTTTTAGGAATCTAATTACATAAAAACATGTTTGTGACATTTTGTTGCAATGTGTCATGTTTTTAGGAGATGAGAAAATACTGTACCTCACACACACTTGAGGAGGTTTAATGAACAATCTTTTAGAGATACAGCTTTTATTGTTTGTTTGTTTTAGTTTGGCTTAGTTTAGTTTACTCCAGAATCTAAATCTTAAGATCTTTGTCTAAAAGGCAATGATAATTTGTTTTATTGAGCTTGTTTATTGGCCTTGAGTTTGGAAGGTTGTGAGTTCAAATCCATGGCAGAGTTATACCAAAGACTCTAAAAATGGGGGTCAAATTCCTCCCTGCTTGACACCCAGCATTTAAAGTCCCCCTCTGGCATTTTTTTAAATACAAAAAATGTTCCCAGTAGTGTTTTAATTATGATTATGAAGTTTTTAGCCAAAATCCCAAAACCTTAATGTCTTAAAAAGCCATTTTTCATGATTATCTGAAGCCTCTGTTTCCAAAATGTTTTCTGAGGGGCGTGGCTTTTGAACAACCAAATGGTTTCAGAGCAAAGCTGTGTCTGCGGATCACCCCTCCCACATGGGATGGGTCAATTTCACATACCCAGGTGTGTGACAACTAATGAGACTTTGGAACATTGCTAATCCTGGCTAATTCTAGAATTTTGCTATGAACTTCACTATGAATGTTTTGTTTAGTTGTTCATGTTTGTTGGTTTTCTGCACACGTAATATTCTTCAAAGTGGATTTTTAAAGATTTACACGTTTGTTTTGTCCTTTAGGCATCTAGTCAGGATACTTTCCACCAAGTAAGGTATTTCTGGGATTTAACATCAAGTCAGATGTGGAATTATCAGAGATGATGTCATTGGCTTGGTTCATATGAGTAAAAAGGCCTCACTGTGATGATTGGTGCTTCTTGTTTGGTCAGATTACATTCAGTAACATTATTTGTTTTAGTCATGCCTCCTGTTTTCTGTTGATTGCTCTCTGCCTTATTGAAGCTTATGATATGTTTTTCAGTCTGTCACTGTCAGGGCATCCCTTTTTACAAGGGTTGTGGACATTAACGCGTTAACTCATGTGATTAATAAAACAGAGTTAATGCATTAATATTTATTAATGCAAATTAACTGCACCCTGAGGAGCAGCAGTCCTTCGCTTTGCCTCACCGATTTAGGCTTCCATGGCATTTTGTTCAAAAGCTGCATACTGTCATGAAATTTACCTAGTAAAACATTGTAATTAGTAGTGATAAATCACCACACAAGTGTGATTAATCAGATTTTTAAAAATTGATAGATAGCCTTAATTGAAAATAAATACTCTAAATGAACAGTTTTGCGTGTGATTTAATGTGATTATTCGCAGATGATAAGTGGTCGACAAATACTGCAACAAAAAACGAATTGCGATTAATCGCGATTAATTTTTCCCATTTTGCGATTAATTAGTTATTTTATTTTATTTTTTATCGATTCCCGGCTCTACTTTTCACCCTTTCTGTTTTTGCATTGTTTCATTATTTTTGCTATATTTAAGTTTAGTAGATTTGGTTCGAGTAGATTTATTATTAAAGTTTCTGCCTGCAAGCCCAGTCTCCTGCGTCTGGGTACTCTACCACCTTTTTCTGACCCTCTATATTTTATAGAATTAAAGATTTGCATACCCTAAGGTGCAGCATTTGTTTTTTTTTTTTTAAATTAGCAAAAATAAAACCAGAGAGAAACAGCCTTCGGTACGTTATTTCTTCTGTGTTCTTTTGTGTGTTCTGTTATTTTGAGTCAAGGATATAAATTGCTCAGAAATGAATAAACATAAGTGAAAATAACAGGCGAGTTTTCCTAGAAAAGTGACTTGCTCTGCTTTCTGTCCCTAACTGAAAGTGGCACGGGTGATTTTCAAAGCAACATCCAATCACCCATACGCAGTAAAAAATCTAATTTAAAAAAGAACTTTCTCAGTCTAAACACTTCTCAATGCACAACACAGACCCCAGACTTACCAACGCAATTATCGACTTTGCTTTTCCTATTATTTTTTCCCATCTTTTCAACCTTGAAAAACAACGAACCAAGCACAAAAGTGTTGTTTTGGGTAAAAAATGCTGAGCGGGCACATGAAGAAGACGACAGGCAGACAGAGTGACAGGAATGGAGGCCGTGTAACCATGACAAAGATGGGCACAGGAAGACATGACAGGAGTGATAAGTAAAGACGAATATGCTTCAGAAAGTGCTGACTGATCATTACTTTCCTACAGTTATGGTATTGTGTGTTCCAAAGTGATTTGCTTGTACAGTTACCTGTGAAACTGCACAGTTAGCAAATCAGTGGTGTGAGTAATGCTTGCAAACGGCTTCAAATCTCAGCATAAAATGCATCACGGGGCTTGCACTCAAATTACAATACAAATTAGCAATTGTAATCAGGTATTGTGCTTTTGGATTTTCTATAAGTCATACTAAAGTAAACTGACGTTGAAAGACATTGTGGCTGGATTGAGGCAACTCAGGGAAGATCTATTAGATCAGAAAATGTGATACAAGTTACATAAATGTATTTTCTAGGGTAATCTGAGAAGCAAAAAAGCAAAAACTGAGCTTTAGCTCACAAAATCTGGGGAGGTTAATTTTGTCATTAATTGTTTGTTTTCGCACTACAAGTCGCCCGGAGGAAAAGTCGCAACAGGCCAAAAATGCATAGTAAAGATAAATAAAAAAAACATAAATATCATATTTAAGTCAGAGTTTTGGGAGAAGTTTATTTATTTTGAAAGCCAAATCATAATAATTGAAATTAAAATAGTAAATTGAATATTTGCATGATTTACTATTGTATGACACGGATGCTTATTTAGCTTCATGAAACATTTCGTATACTTGCACAATATATGAACAGTCATTCAGACAACCACAGCATAAAGAACATGCTAACAAGTCAACTAAACTTTTAACGTCACTTAAAATCGCCGAACAATGTGTCACTACAAACCCTGGCCGCGTCATCTCGCATTCAAGCGGCCACTTCCAGTAAAAAGTCGATGCAAACCTAAACTTCTAATCTAAATTTCAGGCTTCCGCAATCTTGCGTTTGCTATGCAAGTTTTTAAGTCCAGTCGCGGGCTCTACGTACCAGTTCATCGACAACAAGCTGGAAGTTCGAATGGTCAAACTTCCAGACGCTAAATCGCGTCGATGCTAAACTATCACCAATCATGGACTCAAATTTGGTGCTTTTCATAACACGGAAGTACCAACCATTGTAAACATGATGACGAAAGCCTGATCACCAGGTAAGAACCCCCTCCATGAGTCATCAAATCAAAGATCCTGTTATGTCGCCTGGAATGGCGTCACCGGGGACCCACCCTGGAGCCAGGCCTGGGATTGGGGCTCGTAGGCGAGCGTCTAGTGGCCAGGGCTCCTCCCACTGGCCCCGGTCGAGTCCAGCCAAAAAGAGCAACATGGGTATCGCTCTCCAGTGGGTCTACGCCCTGCAGGAGAGCTCAAAAGGGACTGGTGCATTGTGGTTTTAACATGGAATGTCACCTTTCTGGGAGGGAAGGAGCCTGAGCTTGAGGTGGCACGGGAATCTGGTCCGAATGCCTCCTGGACGCCTCCCTGGGGAGGTGTTCCCACTGGGCGGAATACCCAGGACACGCTGGAGAGACTATATCTCTCGGTTGGCCTGGTAACGCCTCGGGTGCCCCCAGAGGAGCTGGAAGAAGTGGCTGGGAAGAGGGAAGTCTGGGCATCTTTGCTTAGACTGTTGCCCCTAAACCTGATCCCAGATGAGCAGAAGAAGATGGATGGATGGATGGTCTTCAGTATAATTGTCCACCTTTATAGTGATGTGGCTTGTTACCCTATAATAGTTTGTCAGCATAGAAAAGCAATTTCATGTCATTTTATGCAGTAAAAAATGTCGCTGTTTTTACTCTGTGACATTTATTTGATATCCTAACAATAACTAAACTATTTGGCATGACCCTATACTGAAGGTATAAAATGCCCATTTGTGCTAAACTTTAAAGACAGGAATGTTGCAAACACCCACAAGCTGGGGGCAGTGATAAGTGCAAGCAAAGCCGCTCTATCTGCCACCTCTTTTCTTCCTGCCGTCACTCATCGCCATTGTGCTTGTGACCTTATCACTGACATGACAGACAGAAAAATACTGTTGGCTTTGGTTGCTGTTTAACGGGAGCACAGCAGAATAAAAGAGCGTGGACGCGGTAGGAGAATGCTTGACTAAGCAGCTGGCGGTACCTCATTAGGGGTAGTGCGACAAAGTAATGTTTAAAACATGAACTGCACCCCCATTTAGTGCGCAATTTGACTGAAGCACGACAGGGTCAAACACGGAGAAGCAGCTGAGGTGAGAGGGTCAGGATCATTAAGATTGCATTAACAGGCATTAACTAAGGATGACCTTGACGGCTCCATCTCTCTTTTTGAGCAGATAATCATTCTCTTTTTTAATACGCAACAGCATTGTAGGGCTGTGCCGCATAAAACGGTTCTTCAATTGATTTTCGTGGTGAAAAGGGGGCTGTTTCGCTGTCATCAACAAAACAAAGCAACGACGCATCTCACGTTTGTGTTTCATGATGCAAACGGGCTATGAAAGTGAGAGAAACACAACAGCTGTGGATGACAAAAAGTAACTATTATAAGAGCACCGTAAATAGAGAAGAAGTTTATTTATTTCTGTCTTAGAGACACACTTTGATGAAAATTGTGTTTTTGGTAGATCCAGATTCAGCCAGCCCCACTATGGGGTGCTGGTATATAAGGTAGGACAAGCCTGGATGTGTTGAGAATTTGGGAAGTCATGTCCCTCCAAGGCCCTAGAATGCTTGGAAAACCATGTTATCATAGCATCAGTTCATTTATAAATATATCTATTCAATCCTTTGATCTATTTGATATTTCCTATACATTTTATGTCAAATGCTCTCTCTGTTTTTACCATAGACATATTAATTCACTGGACATAGCAATGAGGTAGACATAGCTGTAACTGTGGCGTCCTGAGACTTGTGAAGACTATTTTGAAACCAGTGATTTGTCTGAGTCATTCTTAGTCACGTTTTTAGAGGAACTACTCTGGCAAATCATGATATGTCCAATGAATATACAAGTATGTACCTTTATTGCCAAGCTAAATATACAAATCAGACCTTTGGAAGCTGATTTTCTGTCAACCACTGAAGGGAAAAGCCGAAACTAAAAAAATAAAAAAAATTTTTTTTTTACTTGGTGGGACAGTCACAGCATTTAGGGAAGCATTCCACCTTCTTGCCCATGGTTTTATCCAGCCTTGGTGTTTTCAACTTTTCTCGTAATGGAGGACATATATAAAGAAAACGAAAATCAGATTTTATTCAAATCGTAATGAATCTTGAGCAGACAAAAAAAAGAGAAAACAAACACTGGGTGCAACCATCTTTTTGCTTTGCTCCATTCCGATGCATCCACTTGCAAAGAAATAGATCCATGAACGTCTTCATTTTATCCATTCCAGCTGGTAACTGGTTTGAAACGTACAAAAATCCAATATTGCTCACTATTTTTGTTGTATCAGTTAAGGTTGTGAGGGACTGTAAGCTAGCAGGAGTGGTAGTAAACAGATGGATGATGGGTAGTGGGGATAGGCTTACTTCGTGGAAGCACAGGAAGTTTTGATGCAGTGAAAACTGTTGCTATTAACAGATGCACTGTGGCTACTTCCAGCACAATGCTAAGACGTGATATTTTGGTAACTTTTATGGATTCACATTTTACAACAAAAAAAAGCTCAACGTTAACAGACCAGAAATTCTTTCCAATAATTATCATGTACTTTTTTTCTCAAAGACAATGCGCTTCACTTATACCAGGGTTCTCAAACTCAATTTACTTTGGGGCCACTAAAGGCAGAATCTGGCTGAGGCTGGGCTATATGGGGTTCCATTTGTGCCAAAAATATGCTTTTGCATCCACTGTCTATATCTTTGGTCCATTGTCTATGTCTGCTGAACAAGTTAATGGAACATTTGTTCATGTTTATAAACTACTGAGCAATATATTCTGAGTGTCCTGTGAAAAACAGGAGCTAACGATGCTAACAACTGTTCCTAAGGACTTTTCTGATGACCAGATTCAACAACACTCGCAAATGCAAACTTTTAAGCTAAAACATCACAAAGCTAATACAAAGTTATCATCAAAGAAGCGTGGACATGTAGAAGATATTGCTTAAATTGCCAAAGACATAGACAGTGGATGCAAAAACACATTTTTGGCACAAATAGAACCCCATACAGCACTGACAGTGTGCACTGAGAAAATTACGTGTGCCTAAAATAAAATTAAGGAACTCATTAATGTGGTTTTGGGAGAGGGTGTCAGGTTTTCTACCCTAAAAGTTTCCCAGCTTCAAGCCCTGCTAATGTCACGGCCCCAAGAACTATATACTTCACCGTGATTGGTTGGTTGGTTCGTCAGCTTCACACACAGCACTGAAAAAGTGCAAAAACTAACATTGAACTTTTAAATTAAGGTGAGGGCCGCAAGTATCAGTTTGGGGGCCGTAAATGGCCCGCGGGCCGCCAGTTTGAGACCCCTGACTTATCCTGATATATATTCTCAAATTCACTCCATGTCATTTAAAGAAAACCTTTGTTAGTGTTTGTCAACGATTAAGAAAAAATCTGAACATTTAATTAAAATTCAACAGAAGAAAGACGGTTGGGATTCTTTTAAATATGACTCAAATCTTACGTCACAGTTTTTCTTTTTTCAAACATCTCAATTAAATTGTATTAATTTGTTTTTGCTGCAGTTCACTTGTATAGTCACTCACAGTTCCACACAACCCATTCAGTTTTAGAAAGTGCTGTTAGCAAAAAAAAAAAAGAAAAAATTGGTTTGGATCATGCTGAGAAGGCAGGAATTAATTCCAATCAGGCTGTCAAAGTAATAGTCATTCCTTTTTTGCACCACTTCTGTATTCACTCAGTCAAAAAGAGACCCCACACACACATACACACACACACACATACACACCTTCTGGGCACACATGGTACTCTGATACGGCTTGGCAGGCAAACAGCATTTTGTTTATTAAACATCAGCTGTCTTTGACATTAATACCATGCTAATGAAGCTCCTGACACCCTCTTTCACCTGTCTCCTCGATCCCACAGAGAATATTAAGCAGCCACAGGGTGCCGCTAATATGGCTGCCTATAATACAAACATGTTGTTTTTTTTCTTCAAGATTAAACGCATTGTAGCTTCTCTTACAAAAGCCTTGCAGGAAATGTGCTCCTCCACCCCGCCTGAAAACAGGAAAACTGCAGAGCTCGTCAGGGAATACTGCTCTTGATTTGGTGTATTTCCATGTCCACATTGTCCTTTTTTTTTTATTCCTATCAGCAGCTTATAGCTCAATGTCAGGACCCAGCGCTCCACGCAGCTAACAGTGAATTCCCTCTTTGTAAATACCCTTTCATCTAACATAACCACCTTTCACAGATCCATTGCTGCTGTGAGGAGCATTTTAGCTTACTGACATTACTGGCACTTTTTTCCCCCTGCTTCCTTTGATCACAGGGCATAAGAACATGTTATACATTCCCTCATGGTGATGAAAGCGCTAATAGAACTGTTAAGTCCACACAAACCGCGGGTCATTGTGAGTTCAAAGAGTTAAGCAGCTTAAGGCAGACGAGACGACGTTGCTCTCGAGCTTACCTATAGGTGAGAGCTCAGCCACGCTGCCGATGTACGGGCCTTCCAAGAACTGCGGCTCGCTGTCGTTGATGTCCTGGACCTTGATGACGAACTCCGACTCCGGCTCCAGCGGGTCGTTGGTTAGCCGATCCCTGGCCTGAGCCCGCAGCGTGTAGAAAGCCTTCTCTTCTCGGTCCAGCCTCTCCGTGGCGTGGATGTCTCCCGTCAGCTCATCAATGAGGAAGATGGATCCAGCCCCCTCTCCAGAGATGGTGTACTTGATGTTGCCCTCACCTTCGTCGGAGTCGGTGTGAATCTGTCGATTGAGGAGGAACAAAAGTTTGTTTGTTTCTGTAAAATGAATCAAATCTAAATCCGTCTCCCAGAAAATCGTTTTGGTGAACATTGTTTTTCCTAAAGGCCTGAACTGAGCTTATTGTGCAGAATAATTAGGAGAAAAATGTGTCCAGCTATAGAATGTCACAGACTATTGTTCACCGGCTTAATGCATATAATTTATTTCCTTGTCTACACATTCTTGTAGCAGCATTTTCTTAGTGCATAATGATATAAAAAAAGAAATAAAGACTTTGGAAATGTTCCCATTAGCAAAGAAGTTGGCTACATTTGGAACAAATCCTTTATAACAGCAGTCCACAACCTTTTCAGGCCGCGGACCGGTTTAAATTAGACTATATTTTCACGACCGGTGAAAACACGGCCAAAGAGGGCATTTTTAAGGAGCTGAAAATCTATTGTTGAATGTTACTACAAAAAAGTTTTCTTAAAAAAGTCTAAAAATATCATTATTTTTTTTTTTTACAGATAAGCATTCAAAGAAACAAAGTTGTTTTGTAGAAATCGTTTTTGCACATAAAAAAAATACCTTTTCCCCATATAATACCATTTTAACACTCAATCTTGCTCCCATTATCTTTCAGGGCAAAACATATTTTTGATCATATTTTATCTTTACATAAACCCTCATTCATTATGTATTTTTTCAACACAAAGAAACATTTCTGTGCTGTTTCTGAACCTAATTCATCCTTGATGTAGGGAAAGTCTAAAAATGTTGCGATTTTTTTTTTCACATAATTCTTTAAATATTTGAGCACGTTCTGCAAATGATGCAAGTTTTTTATCAAAACATTCAGCATGTTAAGGACATTAATGCTAGACAAGGCAAGTTTATTTGTATACCACATTTCATAAACAATCCGGATGTAAACTTATAAATATATACTAATGAGGTTTTCAAGGCTAATTTTGAGTTTAGCTATTAATTTAGCAACATATTAACGTTTTTTGGCTCATTTGGTATCTACTGGGGTTTTTGAGGCCAATTTGTATCTTAGCAAATAGGTAGGTTTATATATATATATATATATGTGTGTGTGTGTGTGTGTGTGTGTATAATCTGGTATACTGGGTTTTTTTAGATTATTTTAGCAAAACATTAAATGTTATGGCAAAACTTTTGGCATAAACAAATTCTTAAATGTCCCTTTTACAAGTTTCATCAAATCAGCAACTTTATTGGATCAAATCTTCATTCTCTGTTAGATGTTTGTGGCTTGTTTGAACCTTGTGGTGAAGTTTTTTGCGTTAGAATCAGTAAAAGCTGACAACTTTTAAGGTGTGATGGATAAAAAAGCAAAACAAAATGACACAACTGCCATAAAACTGGTATTTCTAAACACAAGATAAACGTGAATCCACCATTTCTACAACTGTATTTTCTATGTGTGAAACAGTCGAGAGTCTGTCGCCGCGTATTAGACAGAGCGGCTTCTGCTAGATGAGAATAACTGTGTATGTTGAGGAAGACTCCTGGTTTTGCACTGGTTTTTCAGAGCTGAGCCTTCAGTCTTCCTCAGACAAAACATTCCTTGTTAATATGGACTATTTTATCTTTCTAACACCATCCTGTTATTTATGAATATTATTTTAGGGAGAAATTCCATAATAAATTGATCATTTAAATAAACGGAGTTCACTACAATTGCACATATTGCAAAAACAAACTCCGAGTGCAAGTCTCCTCCCAATACAATTACAGCTACAACAAGCATCAAATTACAACTGACAACTCATTAAACCTGAAAAGAAGCATTTTTAGTCAAAGCGTTTTTATTTACAGAAATATCAAATTATTTAAAATAAAATCCATCCATGAAGGAAGTCCAGGATATTAGTGGTAGATTTCTCTGGAAAATTCTGCATGCCGTATGTGACATTCCTCATCCGACACAGTTCAGAGTGCAGAATGCGTGCAGGAAGTTTTTCTGGTGCTCCTAAATCTTTGGGGTTTGATGAGGGTGGGAAACAGAAGTTTATCATGGTCTTAAAACCTGTTTTTTGTCTGGGAAAAGATATTGTCCAAAATCCTGCCATGAAGCTGTTGGTAATGAGCCGCAGTACCTCCATGTATTCGGAGCAGCGAAGTTCTTATACTGGCCTCTTTGTCGCTCATCATTGTCACAAAACTCCCTTACCTGGCCAGTCAGAACTGCTAGTAGGTTTAAAGTGAAATCGTTTTCCCTGCTGAGACGGGCTTCGGAGTTGGTCAGCCTTTTTTGACAAAGTCCAGTTCTTCCATAAAATTCCATCTTAAGAATGGCTTACACAATAAATCCACAACTAAATTAACTTCTTCAATTGTTAACTGCAAAACAGCGAGTGGTTCAAAAAAAAACTCAAGTAGAGCTTCTTCTAACTCTTAACTTCTGTAGTTAGCTTTTGGTCGCGCGAGCTTTGACCATCCAATCAGAGCCAATCAAGTCATCTTTTGCCTTCATGAAGCTACAAAGACTCAAACTCAAACTCTGATTGGTTGAATCAACACAAATACACTTATTCCATATATGGCTACGGTTTAATCAGCTGGGTTTTTTATTGAAAGTTTCCACAAAGCGAGAAGCGAGGACGGAATGTAAGGCAGACTTTCATGAACCTAGCAACAAGTGAGGGCTAAAATCTGATTGATTAGAAACTTTCATGTGAAAAGACACTCTGAAAGTAGTGCAGTCAGGGCGTAGGGCTGTGAGAGATGCTGACAGAACAGTTAGAATGATCTAAAATATATTTTGGACTAATGTAAATATATATATATATATATATATGAAAAAACATTTCTCTGTGATTTAGACGCCTCTTTTCAGATCATTTTAGGCCTTCACTGAAGGCTTTGAAGGCCCTGACTGTACACCACTTATGACATTTTTAGCCAATATTTAAAAAAAACTGCAGAGTTGTGTAGTTTATTAGAAAATTATGTCTGAGTTGCATATTTTCTGTTACAAATGCAATCTTTTACAAACTGCCTTTTTTTCATCCGCTCCTGATTCACACAGATTTGAAAGAAAAAATTCGATTTTTTTAGCCTAATTTTTCAAATGTATGTCGTCCGTCGTGAGAAAAATGCTATAAGATCATGTTAAAAACACCCTTTTCATCAGAGTGGGTTTGCTTTTACCTCTGATCAGTCGTCAGTGTTTTGCTAAAAGTAGACACCATGCAGTGATTCACACCTTTCCGGCATACTGCGCCCTTCACAAGATGTCATGACCAAACGCGACGATCATGTTCACTTTCAAAATATTAAAGGTAGAAGACAGAAAGATGCTGGATTGAAAAGTGAACTTATAAGAATCTTCTTAACCGAGAGTCACAGTTTCACCTTAATGTAATTAAAAGACTTTCCAGAGGTAGTGATAAAAGCCATATCAGTCCCAGTCCCTGCCTCCCCTTTGGCTCTTTAACAAGCACTATAGACTTGCTCCTCTCTTCTCTCTCACCTTCCTTCTGAAATTATAATTCAAAGCTGCCTTTGCAGTGCAGCCATGGTTCAATCCGCTGTAAAGACTAGGGGAGAGGGGAGATCGCCCGGGCTCCCTGCTTAATATTTTATAAAGGCTTAATTAAATACAGGTTTCTATCACCCTTACGGGGATTTTCATTAAGTATTTGTCGTAAAACCACAGAATAATGCAAGCCTCTGCCCTGATATTGCTTCCCTCATCCATTCTCTCATTCGTCTGCCTGTCTTTTTTTTTTTTTTTTGCCTTTTCTTACTGTTGTGAATCAACCTGAAGACAAATACAAGAGCAGTCAGACGGAATATACTGCCGGGGACTTTGGAGTATCAATATTTCAGTTACAATAAAAAGACTTTCCCGATTGAGAAAGTTATCCAATAAAAGCCAGCTCGCTCTTTGACCACTGGATATGTTTGCCACTTCTAAATAAGATTCTGCAGATACATCTGGGTATGTGAAAAACTCTCATTAGGTGTTAATTACGATTTTTTTTTTTTTTGCATGCATTCTCCAGGGTTACTGCACGTACTGTCACCACCAGACGAGTTAGCGACCAGCAAATTCATTTCAACATGCACATGAATAAGCAGGAAGGTTTGTTTTTCTGCTGGGATAATCTTTCTCCCTCTTCCACCACCAACCGCCCAACCACCCACCCCACCCCGAGGCTGGCTAAAGCCTTCCCTCTGTCAGTCCACCCTCTCTGATGTGATCCGAGCTGGCAGCTTCAAAAGCACACGCATCATTTTGGTATTTTAGATTTTTTTTTTTTTTAAGTTGATCTCAGCAGACTGAAGGTCACAGCTCGAGCATCTGGTTAGTACAAAATACTACTTTGTAAAGAAACTGAAACACATGAAAATGTAACTAGAAAAGTTCCATTACCGGAGATAATGCTAGTATGGTTGCTTTTTTGCTCATTTTTTGTTTTATGCTCACTGAAGATCCTGAAGAAATCTACTGTAATTGCTGAAAATATTTGCTGAAAATGCTAAAGTTATAAAGCTAAAGCTTTTGCATATTGCTAAAGTTGAAAATGGACTTAAAGAGGTAAAAAGTGCACAAAGAATTTGAAGAATTTTTTTGAAAAATTGCAAAAACTCTAAAATTTTAAAATGCTTAAAAAGTGTGAATAACAGAATTACAAGCATGAATGTCCAGAACTTGCTGAACTTTTTTATACCAAACTTGCAAAATTTGCAGAGTGCACAAAGAATGTAAATAATTTCTTGAAAAAAATCACAAAATTGCTTAAAATTTAAGAGGTAATAATACCAAAAGTACGAGCATGGATGTCCTAAATGTGCTGAGCTTTTTAATACCAATATTGCATACATTTCAAAAGTGCAAAAAGAATTTAAAGAATTTTTTGAAAAAGTGCAAAAATTAAGGATTTTGTTGGAAATTTGCTAAATAAAATCCTCAGTACATACCAATTTTGCCAAAACATTTAGTGTTTTGCTAAAATAATCTAAAAAACCTCAGTATATACCTTTAAAAAAAATTAAAACTTTGCTAAAGTATTAGCTAAACTTCAAATATGCCCAAAAAACCTTAGCTGATGGCTAATCCCCCCCAAAAAAGCTAGCATGTTGCTAAAATACTAGCTTAACTTTACATTAGCTTTAAAAAACCTCAGTGGATGCCAAATTATCAAAAAGATAAAAACAAATTAGCACTTTGCTAAAATAATAGCTAAACTTCAATTTGACCCCCCCAAAAAAACATTACCACATGCCATATTTGCCCAAAAGCGACCACATTGCTAAAATATTAGCTTAACCTCAGGAGATCCAAAATTAGCCAAAAACGTTACCATATTGCTAAAATATTAGCTAAACTCAAAATTAACCATAAAAACCTCATTATGCTCATGTCTTTAACATGCTGAACATTTTGATAACTTTGCAGAAAGTGCACAAATATCTGAAGAATTACATGAAAAAACAAAAAATTGACAAAAAAATTCAATAATTGTATAAAACTTCAAAAATTTCATATTTAAAAGTAAAAGCATGGCTATTCTGAACATGCTGGATGTTTTTATTGCATAAATTTGAAAAGAAAAATCCTATTCATTTTCAAGGGGGCTTAAAAATTGCATAAATTGTGTAAAATCTTGAAAACCGTAAAATGTATGAATACCAAAAGTACACGCAGTATACCACGTTTGCAGGAAGTGTGCTTGAAATTTTAAGAATTAAAAAACGTATGGAAGAATAAATGAGGAATAATAATAATAAGGAGAAACAGGGTCACATTAGTGCGAATGCATAGCATACAAAGCATTCACACAATTAATAAAGTATGTTTGTATAACAGACATTTAAATGTGCATGGTAGAGAAGCAGCAAAAGAAGACATTAAAAAATATCCAATGAACAAGAGACTGCTTGAAATCCACATCTATGGGTAGTTTTTAGTAGTGGCTCTATTCCTTAGCATAGACGGAGCATCAAAATGCCCACAGGGATTCACAAACCTATCCAGAAGCTTAAGTCACTTCCACTGAGGAGGTCTCGGCTAACATAGTGTCAGTGACACCGAGCTTTGCTGGGAGTTGGAGAAAATGGATTATTCTGCAAGAAAGTTGTAGTTTGCAGTTTGCAATCCTCTATAGATGCTTTTTTATTTTTTTTCCCCACTTGCGCTGGTTAAAAATACACCAAGGTGAAACCAAGATGATCACAGCCCCTGATTCTGTCTTTTAGATAACTAAAATATTTTATTACAACCTGTCAAGGCTGCAGAACTGTGGCAGCTCTTCAATTTAGGCAGAGAAATCAGAGGGAAAAAAAACTGACACACATGGATTTAGACGGGTTTTGCTTCTTTGCCTGCTGACTGTAGCTCCTAAAAACCAGCAGGAAGTTGTATAAACAGCGGCTCTGTCACTGAAAGGTTAACCCACTGGTCATGTTTGGGTCAAATCTGACCAATTTACAACTTAAAGTCCCACTCCAAACATATATTTTTTTTGTCTGTGTAAAATTGTTCCCAGTGATCTTTTAATTGTGAAGTTTTTATTCAAAATCAAAAACCCTTTATTGTTTTTTTAAGACACATTTTATGCACAGTGGCTTATTAGAAATACATTTCAGGGTTGTGGGCGGTACTCTGTTTGTACCCATACGCGCAAGTTAATAGCCTCAAGCTAGCATTAGCGGCGCAAAAATAACAACAAGCAATACCGGACCAATCCAGTCGTACAGTTTCACAATTCCCTACAGCACAAGTGGTTAACGCTTATCATGACTCGCACACATAACCATGAGCCGGCCTGGGTGTGCACAGGGAGAGAGGATACTTTGACGAGCCCATTTCAGTAGCTGCATCATTAGTCTGATCATTTTCAAACAAAGTTTTCTGATCCAAAGTGATTTGAATTAGGAAATACTCAGAAATGCTGTTTTAATCTTAAATTCTTTCATTGAAGTCCTCTTCTATGAGAAAAATGCTCCAAAAAAATGTAAAAACACAAAAAAGGCAATTTTTGTTAGAGTGAGTCTTTAAAATACTCATAAAATTAAGGGTTTTACATTTCATCGCCTCAAGATCTGCTATCCTCCACACTACAAACATAAAAGTGATAATAACTTCTTTCGTTGTACTTTGAAGGTTTTAATCAACCTTGTTACACCTGTGGTATTCCCGGGAAAAAAGGGAATCCTGACTTCACAGACTGGACAGGTGTCTGTCATGTGAACCTATCTCTTTTCTGCGAGAACTACATCTTCAAAAGTTATTCATGTTTCAAGTTCACACAGACCCATTATTCCAGTCATTCCAGTCTAAGAGTGGACAGTTGCTTTGGTCTTCATTCGTCTAGAATAGAGGAAGTAGAGCGAGAGTTGAAAAAAATCATAAAAACAACAACAGGGCCAATGGTATTAGAGATGAGAAACCTCCATTTCTTTTTGACTTTACATTTTCATTGTATGTGTATTTCTATATAATAAAAATTATATTCGTAAAAAAATGTGAATTTTAGGAATGGTGGAAACTCAATGGAAACTAGAATAGAAATAGAATAGATTAGAATAGAATAGCTTTGCACATTTGCAAAAGAGATGCACTGAATCCTTAGTTTACCGAGGGTTCAAAAGTGGTAGCAAATTGGCTGTCTTATATAAAAGTCTGTGTAATCAGGAGTAGGCCTGGCAGATTTCACCGCGGCTTGTCAAGCTCTCTGATCTTAACAGCTTTAAAGTGTTAACAAGGTGACTGTATCAGAGACAGCAGAGGAGGAGATAGCAATAAAGGAAGGGTTCAGACCGCAGGAGACAGAAACAGGGCCCGAGATGAGAGTGGAGAGTAAATGGCTGCTTAAGTAAAAAAGAACAACTAAGAAAATAAAAATCAGGGAGAAATTAATTGAAGAAACTTGAACCTGAGAAGATGGAGGATCCAAGACAAGAGGTTGAAGAGTATCAAGACATTGTCATGTCCAGTCAAGTCTGCTTCAACCTGTTCATGCACGCAAAGATGGTGATGAAGACAAAACCACATTTACACACAAATTAGATTTGAGGCTCTTTTCATGTTTCCAAGGTTCGTGTGTAAATTATATGTTGTGTGGGGCACCTAAAAGATTTTGTGTAGATGTTTTTACATCCCCGTTGACCTCCAGAGGCCTCGTACTCTACTCTTCCTCCATAACGCACACATTTCTAATTTTGATAAAAAATGTCTGATGACACAGTTTATTTCAAGAGTTTAAAGCACATATTTTCTTATGCTGTACAACAATGGTTAGTAGCTGTCAACAGGGGAGTTACTAAAATTTGTTTTTTCCTTAAATACTTTTTCAACTGGATCATAAACCCATTAATTCATGTTTATCGGCAGGTTAATAGCAGGTTGGGAAAGATGAGGACTCACCAAAGTAGACCTAAGATATGACAAGAGAAAATGTCATTTTAGTTTTGTGCAGTTTAAAACCTTTCACCAGAAAACAACAGCTGGACTGGGATGATCCTATTTGGTACCAGCCGTCTTTTAATTTGCTTATTTCAAAAGTAAAAAGTGAGTTCAAATTTTGAGAAAATGCTAACTTCTCTTCATACTTCTGTTTTATTAAAGTCATAAACGATTATAAACCATATAAAAAAAAACAATGTAATGAATGCAAAGTAGTACCACATTTCCTTAGATTAGACTTTGAAACTTCTACTAGGTTTTGATCAGTAGAAAAAAAGCCTAAAGGTTGCAGACCCCTGACTTACACCATATAGTTACTAGGGATGCCACAATTCTTGGTTTAAAACCGAACCGTATGTTACACCATTAGACCAAGTCGTGTGGAAAGTAAATTGTTGAATCCCCACTGCATACCCATCACAAACGGGCAGACGGCTGGTTCTAAGTGCAGTAGGTTTATTATAGCTCAGACAGGAAGACAGGAGTCAAGCACAGTTAAAAGTCCAAAAAGCTAAATCAGAGTCAGGCAGGCAAAGGTCAAACACGAGCATGGGAGCATCAGAGAGCAACCGGAGTGGTCAGAGTCCCGCCAAGGGTCGGGGCAGGCAGCAAAGAGGCAGAATCAAAGACGAAGCAGGAACAGGGCAGGATGAAATGCTGAGTATGTGCGCTGAGCGACACAAACAATACTTCGCACTGAGTGAGGCTCTGTTCAGGGCTTCAGTGTCCTGTTGGTGATTGGTCATGAGAGTCAGGTGAGTGGCAACTGGGGAGTGTGTGTAGGGGTTGTTGGGAAATGTAGTGTCTTCAGTAGTCTAGAGATGTCTTCCCCCAGTGACCAGAGGGGGAGACAGAGCTCTACAGTACCGATATGTTTACATTGAAATGAGCATACATGAATTATTCTAAATTTTAAAAGGATTTATTACTTTTTTTGTATGTATATATATATATATCACACCAGACTTAGTTCGGTCAACTGAAAAGTCTCTTGTATTAGAACATTAAATACAAAGGATTTTTTTTATTTATTTGTTTTGTGAGGTTTAAACTGAATTGTGGGAAAAGTGAATCGTTGCATCTTTACTAGTTACTAACTAGTTACAAAATAGTAGTACACAAATATATCAGAATGAGATATAATACCTATTTACTCTTTGCATTGGTAGATGTAGCCATGAAACACTGAAATGAAATAAATGAAAACATCAAACGGCTCCAGAGTTCTTCCTCTTCTGAAATCTAAAGCTGCTTTGCTCCTCTTTGATGGCAGCCCTGTGATGTTACTTGAATTGGACGTAAATATATTTAATTATGGCTTATATCGCTCTGATGAGGAGAATTGTCGCAACAGGCATGACGAGGCTTTTTTTTGGTGTAGTGCGGGAACACAAAACCCATAAAGCTGGTCTGTGGTGAAACTCCATCTTAAATGAAAGATCATCTTGAATGCAGGTAATTTTTCCATTGCATACTCTTAAATAACTCTGTTTATGGAGTATCTGTACAGTTTTTCCTTGAATTCGCCACATTTTATCTTTCTAATGCTTAAAAGACTCAATTTAATGAAAAAGGTGTTTTTTTGGTGTTTGTAGCATCTTTTTGTGGCATTTTTCTCTTGGTGAAGGACATTTATAAAGAAAATTAAACATAAAATTGCATTTCTGAATATGTCTTGATTCAAATCATTGTGAATCAGAAGCAGACAATTTATGGTTGGAAAAAGCTCATAGTTGTGACTCAGAAGCTACAACCGGCGAGCCATAAGCCCCTGCTCCTCTCCATTCTTATGCATCCACTTGCAGACAAATAGATCCATATTCGTCAAACTGAACGGCTAGATAGCTCCAATATTTCTCACCATTTTCGTTGCATCTGTAATGTTAGGTTGTTTTGGGCAGCAAGCTCGCAGGAGAGAGTGTAAAGAAATGGTAAGTGATGGGAAGTGGGGGCAGGCTTGCTCCATGCCAACATTCCCGCCTACAACTCAGAGGCAATTTTCTAACACTTCTGCAGAAACTGTAAAAGCAGCATAATCACAATTAAAAGACCACTAGCAAGCAATTTAAAAATAGCTCAAAAGATGATGGGCCTGGGACCAAATAAATTCAGATGGCGATTAATAATGTTTTGGTTAAAGCAAACACAAAAAGTGTGCCTGAATAGCTATTCTGGTCATTTGGTATTATGATATCGCATAGCATCAGCTCCATTAAAGTCAGTCAGAGACCATTTCATTAGTAAATTTACTTTCTGTGGCACAGTTGTGGGAGACATAAGGTGGGGCAGTTGGAAACTGCAAGTGTGCTGACAGCTCAAAGCCCATATTTAAAAGAAAAAAACAAGCTTTCTGCAAGTATCCACCAGAGAAGCTCACTGTCCGTGAGATAAAAAGGCTTTCACACAGACAATCTTGTCTACAGGAACACCATTAATGGCAATGTTAGCCCCGGCCACTGCCCTAACCACATGAAATTTTATAATAATTATATTAATAACATAATCTCTCTTATCCTGCTGTGACACTCTCTTAAACTCCCTAAAGCTATTTTCCATCAGTTCACTGCCTTCCTTGGTTGATAATGAATCACAAACCAGTGGAAGAAGCCTCATCTTTCTAATCTCCCTTCCCTCCTCCTGCATTTCCTTTAAGATGCAACGCTCAGTGCTGTGAGTGCTGCTTGCGGCCATGTTGCTGGTCTCGCTGCAGGAATGCATCACAGTCACAACTTGCAGGCAAGTCATGGTCAGGGGATAATTATTTTGTAACGGCATGCTCTGCATGCCGCGGGGAGCATCCCTGCTCGTCTTGTAGGAATAGAAAGATCAATATATGCAGATGCAATATTAGCTGGTCAGATGCCATGTCTAAACGATTAGGAGCGCGGGGACCACATGAGCATGATTGATGTTCGCGTGAGTGATTGCTAAGGCTCAATTCTCTGTGCGTTATTGTTCCGTCTTCTCGTATAACGGGCTTTCGTAAAGCAAATGGATCGCACGTCGGCTCCGATCAACTTGCTAAGAATTATTAGAGGAGCAGCCGATGAACTGGACAAATTGGAATGAGATGTGAA
>NC_050516.1:24657687-24672227 GCF_002922805.2 Oryzias melastigma
CACCGTACTTTCATTATTTTTTTTTTTACCATTTTCCTGCAATAATGAGATCCACTATCTCGTTATCATGAGAAAATGGTCCAAGGTCCCCCTAAATTTTACAACCTACAGAAATCAATAATTAACAAAAAAAAGAAAAAGAAAAAACAAAACACACAAAAAAGGAGCTACAGAAGTTGAGAACGACCTACTGTACTTTTTCTTGGACTGTTTTCTCATGATGAGATCCACTGTGTCGTTATCACAAGAAAATTGTCCAAATTGAAAAAAAGTATGGAAGGCTGTTTTCGGCTTTTGTGCAGAGCTTCTAATGGGACAGTACTGGTTTTAGTATAATACTGATACTATCTATAATACAATGTGGGGGACACCAGGTAGTATCTGGCAGGCACTATAACTATTTGGTGTGCACCAGAAACTGAAAGTAAAATGAAATTAGCATCAGTTTCTCGTGTACTCCAGATACCACAGCTTTAAGGAAGAAATGTAAGGATTGAAAGATGTACAGACAAGTAGATTAAAGAAGAAAAATCATATATGGATAGATGACATAATACAGTATGATGCTGGCATGCTTTTCTAAGCATTTTAGGGCTCACTTGCAAAGGATTAACTATATCTTTGTTTCTTCCAAACACAACCTCCCAAAGTAAGTGAGAATTGAGAATTGTTACCACCTCTACTAAATTTTGCATCTATTTTGTTTCCTTTCTGATCTCCAAAATACCTAATACACTAGGAAAATAATAATAAAGAAATGAATAAATAAAAAAAACAAGAACAGCTGCCAGGTTTAAACTAAACCTAGTATGTTTGCAATACAAGTACGTGATATAAAAAATAAAACATTAGTTTTAATTCGTATTAGAAGACAATTTGTAATGATGCTTAATCATATGACTTCATAAATAATTAGGCAGACCTTCCAGGTATTCACGATGTTGCGATCGCAACTATTAATGCAAATTCAAGCAAACCCCTCGAATTGTTGCGCATCTTGCAATTTTTTATTTTCCCCACATCTTTCCTGCAACTTTGACCCATTTACTGTGACAACAGTCAACAGACAACAGTCCGGGTACCGTGTTACTTTTTTTTATCATCTCTCTTTAGTCTTCTCTGACTTTATTCTCTTCAAGACGCGCGTAAACGGTCACTCCGCCATGTGTGCGGGCGCACACGTGGCAGGGTGGGTGTGCGCTGAGAGCAATCGCGCACACTGCGGGGTGGGGGGATGGGGTTGCTCTGAGCGCACACGCGGAGGGTGGTGCACTGATTGCGCACAGTTGGCGAGCAGACCGAGTATGAGAGAAAGACTGAGAGAAACTCTGGAAATTGATAATACAAAAGAAGAATTTAGAGTCTGCCGGAAAATGATTCTATATAGAACCTCCTCCACAACAGACCAACAGACACCTGAGAGAACTCTCTCCAAATCAGAGCAGATCATTACTGGCTAAAGAAACCAGATCAGCTCCTCAAAGCCTTAGTCTTCCTCAACCACAACCAGTGACTCACACCAGTCATACTTTTAAAATAAAGAGCACGATTATGTGGAGGATCTGAGGATTCATCTGCTTATGCAGATTTTTTAAAAGATTATAATTTTTCCCTGGAAAATGTCATTTTATTCTAAAGTATGTTTAAATCAATACACAAATGTTTGGGTCATTGTGAGGAGGGAGGACCAAAAGTTCATTTTGTGTTTCAAGATTCTATTCAAGTTGAATGACAGCACATAAACACTGTATGTAGTGATGATTAAGTATTTTCCTAGTGCAGGTGTTTTTTTTTTTTTAATAATTAACACTTTTTGGATGATTTTCAAAAATTAAATATATTAAGAAAACATTGCAACTTTAGTCACAACTATTCACAAAAGCTGCCGCAGCATCAGGTGTTTTAGGCCGCAACAATCCAAAAAATCTGCTGCGAAATCCTGGAGGGTCTGATTTGGTAAATACAAATAATACCATAGATTAGACTTACTTAAGTTAAAGGAATATAAACAATGTAAAAAAGAAATACAAACTTCAGGCATTTACCTTTACACAGTAAATTCTTTCACTAAAGCAAAAAACCTATTATACCCTGCAGATAGGTTAACTTGTATTTAAGGTCAAGTGCTACTTGAGACGATCTATGTCTTTTTTTGAAAGGAATAATAGTAACGACGTATAGCCAAGTAAAGCGACTTTTCTCTTGACTGGATAAAAACTTTGTTACGAAGCCCCAATAGTCTGTGAAAACTGTCAAATAAATAAATAAGTCAAACTTGCACAACAACATGATCAAGAGGTTCAGCCTTGAAAAGCTCGCCATGCAAAGCGTGGAGAGAAAAGCCTGCAGTTTTCAGCACAAGTGGGTCAGAGAGCTTCGAGCACCATCCAAGAGGCGACTTTTTGTTCTTTTTTTTTAAATAAAGCAGAGTCATACTCGCTAAAGCAACATCACAATGACAAGGTGACAACATTGTTTTGGATTTTTGAAACAGATTGGTGAAAAAAAAATAGTTAGAAAAACTTTGTTTTTGGCAAATACCTTTGAAAAGGAAAAAAAAACATTATTTCTACTTGTTTTTTATTTGCACAGGTACATTTTAGTTCTATTTTTTTCAAGCACATGTATTTTAAGTTAAAATCTAGTCACCTGCAGTAAGAGTACAATTGCTTGAAGGTATGTTTTTGCAGCCCAGAAGCCCTCATTAACTTATTTTTTTTATTTTACTTTATCAAATAATGCAAACAGGTTTAGTATCAGTCTCTAAAATTTCACTTTACAAATTGTTACATGGTCTCGCTTTAGACGAAAATGAGGCATCAATTTGAAACATAAGAGGTAAAATCAGTAAGCTGCATTTGTCAGTGCCTCTACTCAGAGATATTGATAATCCTTTACTCCTGAGGCCGACAGCCGACTGGGTTATCTGAGCTTTAATAAGCCTAAAGGATTTGCAATTTAAAAGTTACCACAAACACAACAGCATAGAGTGGTGCTAAAACTTTTACTTTCTAAACCCTAATAACGTGCATCTCTTCTTTACACACTGTCGCAAATTTAAATATTAAATCGATATCATTTTTTTTTTTTGACAAAGATTTAATGCACAGATAAAAAAGTAAACAAATTATATTATATGTATATTTAAATGCGTGAGGGATATTTTAATAAATTTACAAAAAAAAAAAAATTGTAATCAGTAGCACATATGAAGAACATATAAATCCATACAAATGTACAGACAGCATAAAGGAGCAAAAATCTATGTGCAAATTAATGCTTAAGGCATTTTTTCTTTAATTATTTCTACAACCTTTGACACTATTTATCAAACTAAAACTTGAAAGAATAGATTCAAACACCTCAGTATCAACAGATTCATCCAACTTAAAATGCATATTTAATAGCAGGTCTGTGCTCAACAGCCACTTTGTGCAGATGTGTTGATGTACGTGTGTGTTTACTCGTCTCTTCAAGGACACAAACAGAACTGCTTCAGGGAAAATGATGTGGACAGCTCATTAGAAAGATTTTGTGCGGCTAAAAGGAGTCTACATAATTAGGAAAGCCACTTACTATATATTATACTTACCCAGTCACAATGAGTATTAGAACGTCTTACTAATTTTAATGCAAATTGGAAGTTTGTTACATAAAAATATTGCTTTTTTTGGCCTTAAGTGCTATTCCTACCTTTGACAAAGTTAAATATCATATTTTTCGTAGAATGCACTAAGTCACAGGTTTTTAGCACAGTTTGGCCAGGGACACAACTTATATGTGGTTATTAAGACTGGAGAACCCATGGAATCAATTGGTTATTTATTCATTTATTTTAAATTGTTTATACATCAGTTTTGAATTTATGTATGAATGAGACATTTTTTTCCAGTTCTTTTAGGATAATTTGGAGTTTGGCTAATACGTTAGCATTATGCTACCTATTTTGGCAAATTTGTTTTGTTGTTTTTATTTATTTATTTATTTTTTTGCTAATTTGGAGTTTAGCTATAATATTTTAACAATGTGCTAGTTGTTTTGGCAAAATTAGACATTTTTCCAGTTTTTTAGGTTGTTTGGAGTTTAGCTATTTTTTTAGCATTACACTAACTGTTTTGGAAAAGTTCTAAATTTTTCCAGTTTTTATGCTACTTGGAGTTTAGCTAATATTGTAGCTTTATGCTAACTGGCATGGCAAAATTGGACATTTTTCAAGTTTTCTAGGATAATTTGGAGTTTGGCTAATACTTTAGCATTATACTACCTATTTTGGTAAATTTGGATATGTTTCCAGTTTTTTGTGTGTGTGTTTAGCTACATTTTAACAATGTGCTAGCTGTTTTGGCAAAATTAAACATTTTTCAATTTTCTTTGATAATTTGGCATATAGCTAAAATTTTAGCAAGCTTTCCGCTTCAGCATTTTTAGCTATCAGCTCTAGCATCGTCAGCTGCCACATTCCGCTTACAGCATTCACACTTGCATTATCGCAGGTAATGCCATATTTCTAGTTATACTTTTTTTTTAATTTGTTTCTTCCACTGATTAATGCAAAACAGAGATTATCAAACTGGGTTACAGAGACAAAGAAGTACTGCTGAAAGCTGCAGTCATTCAGACACAACTCCTGCAGAAGTTAAACATTGCCATAATAATAAAAAAGGAACTGAATGATCTAGAGATTTGTTCCTAAGTTTTGCACCCTCCCGAGAGTCCTACTTATACTCCTGATCGACATACATGGTTTTTGCTTCTATATTATGCATTTTTTGTACTGTACATTTTCTGGTGTTTAACTGTGTTATTTTTAAATATTTTTTCCTCCAAATTCATTTCTTTGTACAGACTTTTACATAATGAGAATCGATTTGCCTTACCTTTCCAACATAGAGCGGCTCAGTGCCTGTATACTCCTCCACCACAAAAAACTGGTTCCACACCCATCCTCTCTTTACACGTTCAAGTGACGAGGCTCCTTCCTCCTGCTTGTCTTGTCCTGAGATTGTGCCACTAGTCCTTGAGGCTCCACACTTGTTAAAGTAACAGCAACACAAAAGACCGAGTGTGCCCAGAAGCGTCCAAGCTAGACTGGTCCCAAAAAATGCCATCTTGACTTCAAAAAAATATCTTTATGTTTAGCTGGGTAGAAAAAAAGCCTCAAATGGTCTTTTTCAGCTGTGGTTATATTCCAGAAACACCTGAAAAATCTTTAAAAGGCTTTCCAGAAAAAAAAAGGAAAAAAAGAAAAAAAAACTTGAAAGTTAATCCATGGGATCACAAATCAATCTGAGGTTGTCTGCAGAATACACAGTAGGCCAGAGAGCATCATGGATTTGTATCACCTGCTGAGAGCGTGTTTGTTTGTTGTAGCATGGTCAGTCATTGGGATTCTTCATAGTATCTGCTTTCAGCTTGTAAAAGTTTTCTGATTTCTCTTCAAAGTCTGACCTGCAAATTGCCTGCAAGATGTTTTTCAAGGTTTCTCTAAGACCAAAAAAAAAAAGAATAATAAAAGAAGTGATTTAAGTTGATTGACTCAGTGGTCAGTTGGGAAATTGTGTGGAAACAAGGACAAACTGCCATTAAGAAACATGTTTTTGAAGAGTGATATTGATGATGTACAAGCACTTGTGACTCCGTAGTTTTTACTGCCTGTGGCTCCTCTAAGGTCACTCTGAGCCATGTCAGCACCAGCTTTATGAGAGGGCTGGTTTCATGATTGAAGCTTAAAAATGACTGGATTTTTTTTTTTAAATATAAAATAAATAAAATTAGTTAGCCGTCTCTAGGTCTTGAGGAATTTTAGAAGCAGAAATTCATGAATAAAAGAAGTGCTAACTGAATTTACTGCTGGTGATTCCATCTGATTCTTAGATCTTTTTGCCCTTCAAATCAATTAATGGGTTTGATGCGATCCTTTCTTAAAATCTTGATGGAAATTTTGTTTCTCCAACACAGGAACCTTTTCCTTCTCGCTTCTCAGAAGAATAGAAATGACCTGAAAGACAGAAAAGACAAGAGATTTCATCAAAACGTTTCCTCTTTCTGAATCCACATCCTTTAAGTCATCAAGGACAAATAGTTGCTGCAGAACGGCAGGAGGTCAGTAGAAATGGGGCGCAAGAGGACCTGAATTCAGACAAGATGGCGGCAAAATCCTTAGCGGGAAGTGGAATTGCCAAACATCATTATGGTGCATTCACACCAGGCGTGGCAGAGGCGTTAAGTTTCAATGTTAGGTCAATGTAAAGACGCGATCTGTCGAGGCGCGGTTTGGGCATTGATGTTTTCAGTGACTAGACCAAAAGCTAGAAACAGAGATTCAATATGGTGGTGCAATGCAAGGATTTCAATCCCGCAGGATTGACAGAGACTGTCCCGGTTACTATTTGGCGAAGGCAGGACAGACTCTTGATAGGTTCCCAGCCTGTCACAAGGCCGCTGGAGCAATCACTCCCGTGAGGCTAGCTAGCTGCACAGTCTACAGCGTAGCAAGCTCTGCCACCCAGGGTCCAGCAGAGCAAGCGAGCATTGCTGCTCAAATTCCGGCACAGCTAGCATGTGCCACAGACTAGGCTGCCAGTCCCTGGGCAGCAGACTATGCTGGCCCGCTGTGGGTTGGCTGCACGCGGCATGGCAACCGCGTGCTCCAGCTTCATGGGCTTCTGTTATTCTAAACTCCATTAAGACAATAATGAAAAGATCCACCCATTTTTAGTGTTTATTTATCCCCTCCAGGTTAATGCTCAAACTGGGCCAAAAACACTCAGAAGTAATGTCTAAAATGTCCGTAATCCTGGCACAGCTCCCGCTGCACCGTATGGAAACCCGCACACAGAGAGACTGAAAGATCTGGTGAACCTAGACATGGCGAAGTGCTTGCCGGCATCTCTGTAGAGCTCTCCAAAATACATAAACCTAAACTACTCGCTCAACATCATCCATCTTGGATATGGCAATGAATGAATTCCAGAACAACTTTGGCGGTTGCAGAGGCGTCGACTCGTTAAGCGGTAAATTTGACAGGCGTCAAAAGAGAGGCAGCAGACGTGAATTTGACTAGCCTGCCGTGTTTGGAGTGAATCCACCATTAGTCTGAAGCGGAAATTTCACAAGATATCAGTTGTAGCCACTTTACGATGTTCAATATTCTGGTTTTGGACTTCCTTTCAGCTAAGGATTTTCAGCTGCCATCTTTTCTACCCCGAACCCACTCATGGGGTGGTACTGTTGGTGCAAAGTAAGCCTGCTCCCTTCCCATCATCCATCTGTTTAGATTTTCTCCTGCTAGCTAACAGTCGCACACACCTCCAGCCTAACATTACCGGTGCAACAGAAATGGCGAGCAGTATTGAAGTAATCCAGCCTTACAGTTTAGAGCCGGATGCCAGCCCAGGCAAGGAAAACAAAACGTTCATGGATCTATTTGTCTACAAGCGGAAGCCTCAGAATATGGTAAATGGTAAATGGCGTATACTTGTATAGCGCTTTCTACCCTCCTTCGAGGGCCCAAAGCGCTTCACAGTCACAGACCCATTCACCCATTCACGCACACATTCACACACTGGTGGTGGCTCCGCTGCCGAACACTGGCGCCAACCTCCCACCAGAGGCAATTCAGGGTTCAGTGTCTTGCCCAAGGACACTTCGACACATGGGTGGGCAAGGCGGAGTCGAACCAGCTCACTTCTGATCAGGAGTCGACCGCCCTACCACTGCACCACGGCCGCATGGTGATGTTGCTTGACGTAGGAGCTTCTACATTGGAGTAACATGCTTTTTCCAAAATGAATGCCTTGCTTGAATCTACTCCCAATTCACAACAATTTGACTAAAGAAATAATAAAAAATCCAATCTCAGATTTATTTAATCTTAATTTAAGTGAACATCAACACATTATTAAGTAGTATTCACCATGTTGCAATACGTTACTGAGAGGTAGAGTGAATAATGCTGCCTGTCTTGTTGCAGTCCATTGTTGTGCTTTAAAAATGTATATCCTAACAATCTTTAACAAACACCACTTTTACCACAAACATTCAGACAGATCTTCAGCCTTCACATCACGCGACACCTCTCCACAGAACTGCAGCAGAGCCCCCACAAAACGGTTTAGATAAAAGAACATGACAAAGGTTTTAAGATGGCCTCAGATCTAGCAGAAACCAACACCGAGAAATCTGATGACATCTGGGAAAAACAAGCTAAATATACAGAAAAAGAAAAAAAAACACTCCACCACCCACAGAGCAAGAAAAATCATTGCTAATGTCTCAGTGCCAGACAGTCCATTACACCTTCAGATCCTCTTTGCCCACAGCCTGACTGGTCAAAACTTTTCTTTGGTATTAAAGGTAAGGCTGATTCATCCATATGCACCCCCATTAGAAAAAATGTGAAAATGGTTTACTAAAAGGAGTTGAAAATGAAACTGTCTCAAAACTCCAGACAATCTGACATTGAGAAATATAAAGCAGCATTCAGTAGAGCTTCAGGTATTTCTTTGTCCTGCTCCTAAAATGGAAATCAATACAGGATTTGCAATCAAAACATTCCACACACCTTCTGTTGGAAGTGATCCAGCTCTGCAAACAACTAACCCAATATCCTGAACTTTTTCTTTGTCTAATTATTTTTGTCAACATTCTGTATTAAGTCTATTTGAAAGGAAATGATCCATAGAACCTTTACAGATCTTAGATATTTGAAGTTTCCATTTTGGGTTTCAATCAAAATAGCAGAAAATATATATATATTTTTTTTGTTTGTTTTTTTTAGGAAATGCAGACATGCTTGATTATTTTTTTCATTTGTTTATGTTCTGAACCAGTGCAGGGTCATTCGCTGGTCTATCACAGGGCATATGCATGATTCCACACATTGCAATGCTCTTCAATTTTTTTTTTGTAAAACCCTTAATATGTTGGTTGATTTAGGAATATCCAAAGATAATTTTATTACCAGTACCGGTCTATGCATTTCAGAGCTGAGCCTTCAGTCTTCTTCCGCCAAAACCATTCTCGTTAATCGAGTGGAGCTAAGGCCTGAAGTACACAAGAAGTTAGCTTTTGGTAGCGTGAGCTTTGACCATCCAATCAGAGGCGATTAGGTCAGCTTCCATCCTCATGAAGCTACAAAGACTCTAACTCAAATTCTGATTGGTTGGGGCTGTGAGAGAAGCTGACAGAACAGTTGGAATGATCTAAAATATATTTTTTGAAATGTTTATATATATAAACATTTATCTGTGATTTAGACACTTCTTTTCAGATAATCTTGGGCCTTCACTGAAGGCTTTGCAGGCCCTGATGATACACCGCTGCTTTTCACCCACCAGTGACTCTTATGTTCAAAAATAATTCCATAAATGTACACTGAGCTGAACTGGACCAGGACCAGGAATGCTGGGTAAAAAAAAAAAAAAAATCAGGTAAGAGGAAAAGGAAGAGCAAAATAGAGTGGTTCATCTCACATCCGACCCAGGGCATCTGTTTGCCTTTTGTCTGACTGATGAAGCGGCCATTACATCGACCAACTGATTAATTGCATGAGGGAACACTAATTGGATAAAAGTACTAATCAATTATTTCCACCCAACACCTACTCAATACTTGGGAGAAACATGAGGGAGTAGAACGATGTTGCAGACACAGTCGGTGGGTGTTGTTAAACACAAGCAGAGGTTGGACAAAAAAAAAAAGGAGAGCTGACCAAGGAGAAACAGGAAATGGTCTAAAGGAGAAAGACCAAGTCAAAATGAGAAGTGAAAAATGAAATGGTCCAAGACGGAATGAAACAAACTCTGCTGTGTTGTGTGTGCAGCTGTGATTAATGGTCTCATTGAAACGTTCAGAAGAAAAAAGAAAAGCAAGCAGCAAAAAGAGTAGAAACAACAACATTTAGTGTGTCTCCGCTCATAGAACTTCAAGAAAGAAGGATTGCGAAGCCAGCCAAAGAAAAGCTCCTCGGGCATGCAGATGGTTTATCCCACAGTATTTCTGCAGGTTGGGAGAGGTCTTCTAATCTTGCTCTGCTTCTTCCCAACAGTGAGCTTGGAGCTTTGGGGGGGGAAAAAAAATCTTTCTCAGCCTGCTGGTCAGGGCAGTGTCCGTGGTATTGGAAACAACTGCTCAAGGGGTGTCCAATCTCCTGGGCAAACAGTTCATGGGAAACTTAAACAACTCTGACCTTTTCAATCAGAGCTGCACTGTTGGTGTGCTTAATGGAAGAACTTGGAGATTGTCACACACCGTATAATTGACCCTGCTACAACGTTTACAAGATATCCAGTCATGCATTTCAGGGATTCAAGTCTAAATGAATGTGGCTCACACATACTGTATATGTAAACTTGTCTGGTAACCAATTATGTTGCTAGACTTGGGTCTCTATCTCTGGAATATTCTCAATAACTAAAGTTTTTAAAGTTGAATGTCTTAGTCACAACTGCCCTGAATAGGGGCTGTCTGCGGGCAAGAAACGGGCACACAAGTGGCCCAAGTAAAATTTGAATATCGTAGATTGTATTCAATGAGCCTGTAGAGCAAAAATTTTCACACACATTTTCTCATGTTATAGTGATGGAGTTGTATATACATTTATCACACATTTGCTCTCAGTGATTTTAAATCTTTTGTCTTAATTGCTTATCGTCGTGTACAGCTCGTATATCAAGAAACAAGAACCGAGCCCCAGCTGAAGGCAGTGAGAAGCTGATAAAAGCTGGAACTTGAAGAAACCGCCATCAACCCTTGTGCACTGGAAGATAGAAAACATCAGTGATAGTAAAAACTGGTCTGCAGCTGTTTTCTCCTGAGCTGTACACCTCACGTAAATAAGGAACGCCCTAAACTAAATAAAAGGAAGGGTTGGGCGGAGAGCGCTTCAGAGTAGAGTGGAGACTGGTTGAACACTCTGTCCGTTCTCCTTCCAAGTAAAATCTGAATCTGACCTCTCTTGGCCTTCACGTCATCCATCCATCTTCTAAATCCGTTGTATCCCTTCTGGGGTCACAGGGCTGCCAGAGCCTACCCTGACCAGTGTTTGGCGAAGGTGGAGTACACCCTAGACAGGTTGAAAGTCTGTCGCAGGCTCACATTCACACCAAGGGACACTTTTATCAATTCACCTATGAAGCCTGATTTTGGGAGGAAGCCGAAGTCCCCAGAGAAAACCCACACATGCACGGGGAGAACATACACATTCCATACAGAGGGGTCTTGAACTGGGGGGTTCATACTGTGAGGCAAGACACAACCATGCAGCCCCATGTCATACAGTCCCCTCCTGAGGACTGTGCAAAGGGTCTATTAGTGCTACTCAAGTGATTAGTGTGTGCTCCTTGTGCACCCTTTGCACACCATTATCCCTCATGTGTGCCAGTTCACCCACTAATAACTACAGCGTTGCATAGGGGCAACGTGCAACAGGATCACCAGTACATCCTAACTGTGCAGTACAGGCCAAAGGTTTGGACACTCCTTATCATTCAATGGTTTTTTTTCATTTTCATGACTATTTCAAGTGTAGATTCTAACTGAAAGCTGTGTTAGGGCTATTTGACAGTGTGCTGCAGCAGATGACCTGGCCTACACACTAAACTGGACCTGAACCCCATTGAGATGTTTTGGGGTAAATTGGACTGCAGAGTGAAGGCAAAGGGGCCAACAAGGCCTAACCTCCTTCAAGAAGTTGTGTCCAAACTTTTGGCCTGTACTGTATACTTGAATTATTCTTACAAATACTTTGCAATACATTTTCCACACGTTCAACAGTGGTACATTCCATTTTCATCCAGTCTCTTAAGGTGGCCGCATTAGCCTCAAGGGAAGTGTGACACACGACTGCGCTCTACAGGCCCAATGACTGAAAAACCCACAGCACTCATGGGGGTCAACCTCCGTATGGGTGCATGTACCCAAGGTATAATGCACTTGACTGAGCAACATATTACAGGTTTTACTAAAATAGATACTCCAATGATCTATCCTCTATAGATGACTATCTGAATTGTAAGTACAGGATATTACGGCAAGCCATAAACTCACTGCTCTGCTCCATTCTGATGCATCCACTTGTAGATGACTAGATCCATGTACGTCTTTCTTTTCTGGCGTCTAGCTCAAAACTGTAAGGATAGATAGCTTTGATATGTTTTTGCACTGAAGGTTGAAGGTATCAGGGGTGTGTAAACAGATAAATGATGGGTAGGAGACGGGTTACTTTGTGCCAACAGTCCTGTCAACAACTCACAGATGAATATCTAATGAACTACTGCTGCTTTGTAGAAAGTATGTCCTTGAGAACTATATGATGTGAACGATTTTACAATAGATTAAAGATGAATGGAGTGAGACTTTAAGCAAACAGTATTTTTTTTTGACAGAACAGCTCATCTACGGACTTCTAGTTCAGAGTCTGGATCTGTGCGATGAACAAGTTAATGTGTTGAGCTGTGTTTAATAGTACCTGTCAGTCACAAAGGCTGAATGCTTATTAGTTTCTCTGAATTTATTATGTATTTAGTTTTAGCCCAACTTGCAGAAAATAATTCATCACAGTGTTAGATTGATTAACTTTCACAGAATTATTTTTTTCCTCTTCAAACAGATTTTTTATTTTTTTTATTTATGGGTCAAGAACATTACAAAGAAAAAAGAGAGACTTAAATTTCCCTTTAAAATCTCATCCATTGAAGATTTTTTGTCAACATAATGTTCACAGTTATCAGTTGACACTATTTATTATCCAATAAAAAAACATGATTGTTAGAAATAAAGCTGCAAATTCAGAGGGGGACAGATGATGTTTGGGACATAGAACGAAACCTCAGATGTTCATAACCAAACTATCATTTTTTTTCTTCACATCCGCTGAGATTCAACTGAAATGTCAATTAAATGGAGTCTTGCCTTCTATAGCACAGTTTGCTCTGGAGGTTTAGTTTAATATCAGTTGCTCTAACTTTATTGCCCAAAGCACATTTTTTTTTGTACTACTTTGTCCATTTTGTAAGCCCTCATGTTCAGTTTGAGACACTATAGACCAAAATGCAATTGCATCCACTGCATGTCAACAGCTTTTTAGCTTCCCAAAGCTTGAATTTTAGACTTTTCCCTAACCTGTCCAGAACAACCAATAGATTTGCAGATACAACTTTGGAAATGCTCAGCTCATGCTCTTGAGAGCAATGCAACAGTTTTACTTTTCTGTAAGCTATGAAAATACCGCTATTTCTACGCTGATGAATACACAAACTTCAGTTTACCATGACAACAAGGTAAAAAATGATCAAACACTAAAAGTACACCATCTGAGTTGCTTTTAAGAAGAGTATTTCTGAGGTTGAGTGCTTTGGATTGGGCGTATACTTAGGTATTTTTAACAACACAACAGCAAATGCATCAAAGACCCATTGTTGAAGCTGATACCTTGGGTTACCTTTAAAGAGATGCTATTTCCCAGGCATTTACAAGATGGATCTTTTTGAAACATCAGTGACTATAAGCCTTAACTGCTCTGATTGTACCCTGTGCTGCTTCTTTAAATGTATCCCTGCCCCCTGCACAGAACTGTTACAAATACATGCTGATCCTGAAGGAGTCACACAAGATGAACATTCCCTGCTGAGCTGGAGACGTGGACCACTTATTCAAAGCAATAGCTTTATGTAAAAGGGCAAGGGGTTGTCTCTTGTGCAGTCGACAGGATGTTGTCAGCTCTTTTGTTGCATGTCACCAAATGTTATGGTAGTCTATAGGACTTTAAGCATCATTTATGTACAACTCCCAATCTGATAAAAATGAGAAAATTATTCATCTCTACATTCATTTATCCATTTTCTTCTGCTCATCCAGGAGTGGGTCACAGGTCAGCAGTCTAAGCAAAGATGCCCAGACATTCCTCCCTGTGACCCTTTCCTCCAGCTCTACTGGGGGTACTTATACCCTAACCTTAACCCAGTACTGGTTGACGTCCAGTATCTCATCTGGTTCACGCCTGGTACTGCGCCTGGTACTGGTTTGGGTGCAGTACTCCCTCTGGTCCGGTTTCGGGTTAGGGTACTGGTACAGGGTTTGGGTACCAGTGCGCTACACGTCATGGTACTGGACCCCAGTTGGGGACCAGTGATTTAATGGGAACAGCCAGTAGGTGGAAAAATTACGAGATGGGGACACCCAATGCGTCAAAAAGTGACACGGAAGGGTCCTTAACCAAACGTTAACATGTGACGACTTGGGAGTGAGAACGTGTTGGATTTAATGGTAATCTAAAGATCCTGGACATCAAATTGCTTTTTCTAGCATTGGTCTGTTTTACTATTTTTCGTCATCCTAAATCATCCTGATTCAAAGCCTTTTCCTTCAACAGTATTTCACAGTTAAAGGAAGACAAACATTTGACCAATAAGTGCATCTGAAAAAAACTGTCATCTACTATTAACATCACTCTTAGGGGTGTTGCAAGGAGACAAATATGACCATTTTGGATTCAGTTAGACGTGTTGTGCACTGTCCCGATAGCTGTCCAGCTGAAGTTG
>NC_050516.1:24672267-24675452 GCF_002922805.2 Oryzias melastigma
TGACACAAAAAAACAGCAGAGTAATCTCTGGAGGATTTTAGCATGGTTCCATTTTAGTCTGAACTCTAAAAATAAACGGGCAGATGGCCGATAGCCTGTCAAATGTTGCCTATATTTGCAAAAAAACATCCGCAGGACAATGCTGATTAGCCGGATTTCTTTAAATACATTTCAAATATCAACTTTAACCCTTTAACACCGGAGCTGCAGTGTTTATGTAGTTTTATTTACTGTAACTTTTCTACCATTGACACGATCAATGAAATTCCAACAGATTCTGAGGAGAAAAGCATTAAATATAAGATTTTGCATCACTGGTGACGCCTCAGGTGTTAAAGGGTTAACTGAAATCCTCAGCATATACACTGCACACAGGTTCAAATTAAGGTTTAAAACTATTTATAAGCTAGATTATTCATAGACAGTTTATAAAGATAAAAATGTTTTTTTTTTCCCCCTGTGGCGCTTTGAAATGAAGGCGATAAAAAGGAAAAATGCATCTCAAGTCCCCTGCTTGATTTAAACTAATCAGAAGTATTTCTTTCAAAGTTTGCAATTAAAAATTGTTGAGTTGTGGAGTTATGGCTTCAAAGAAGCATAACATTTACTCCGCCGTGCCTGGAAGGCATTCAACACTGGGATGTGAGCCTTCTCGGTTCCCTTACAGTAACAAACTCAACTGTGCAGACAATTTTACTTTTTAATTAAAATACATTTGTATTTCGCTCAGACATTTATATATAAAATTTATATTTTATTAAATGTGTGGTGTCTGAAAAGGAAAAAAAATTGTCTTTTACATAAATCTCTTACTGTTGTGTTTCTACACAGAGGGAATTCCATTACGCGTGTACACATTTACTTATCATTAGGTCTAAAAGTGGGTAACTCTAATGAGTGGAAGAGGAAAAAAAACTGTGAAGTGGAACAAGAGCCCTTCACAGTAAAAGGCTAATTAGTGCAATCTCAGTTACTGCTCTTTTATTTCCTAACAGTGACAATATTCTCCGCTAATGAGAAAACAATGGATCTTTTTTTTTTCCTCCAGGTCTTGAATCCAATCGTAAAAAAGGATCTTCTGCTGTTTTGTTAATTTTATTTTAAGCAGATATCCCCTTTAAATCTTCAGCGATGGTCGTATCTGTTTCGTTCGTCTATCTCTTCCCCCTCCATTCCTCAGTCCAAAGCTATTGGCAAACCCCGCGCAGTCATGTGTGACCTATTAGAGAGCTGGATGGATTTTAGAGCGCGGCTGCAGCCTCTCATCAGCGGGCATGCCCAGAGCAAGCCCTCTGACAGCTGGCAGCGGACAGACGACAGCCAGGCAAGACTGATCACTGCAAACTGATTGGCACAAAGCCAATGACCAGCAGACAGACCTCTCGGTCTCTGTGATGCACACACACAGACGTGCTGGCAAATTCTCACACATACAGATCCACGGGCGTGGAGATACGCAGTGTGATCACGTACTTGTATTTAATCAGAGACAAACTAATGTGCAGTCAAGTTGTTAGGAGACCGCTTGTAGTGGCAGGAGGTTTCCACTTAGTGTAGGGTTGCAAATAAAAGATCAAACCTATAACAGAGGATTAAAGATTTAAAAATTATATAAAAGTGTCACAAAAAGTGATGAATATTAGTAGACGTGATACAATGAATAAATGTTTAAAATTCTCCTCCTCTCATCCTAGAAAATCTGTGAGAAAAAAAAAAGCTGAGTCACTGGAAACCACTCTATCCACTGTTAAGAGAAAGATGCTTTCTGAAAAATGTATGACTTCGCTTTAAATATTCATGACAACCAGTAAAGGGGCGCCTGTCTGGACCTGCAGTTCGGACAAAAAGGCTTTGCAGCTATTGGCTCACAGTAGCTTTGTTCCCCGCGGCGGCAGAAATGAGCAAAAACACGGAACATATGCTTTGTTTTTTGTAAATGATGTGTGCACTGGGGAAGGATTTGCGGCAAAATAGATCTTCTCTCAATGCAGAACCAGGTATAAAAGATCAGGAGTCTAGATATGACTGTTTACATGGTCAGGTGATGACGCAAATGCATGTCATCCGAGGCCACCAATAAATGTTATCTGGTGTAGTTTATAGGGCAGTCTGGAGGTAATGGTCGATAAAGGTTTGCAAAAAAAAATGTGCGCTACGCACACACAGGTGCGCCTGCACTCTCACAGACGCGCACACACTCGCCGAGCCTGCATGAAAAATGTCATCAGCTCTGCATTTCTAAATTTACGAACCAATCTTTTTTTTTTTCTGCACCGATAAATTTGTTGAAGAGTTTGAATCGTTCTTTTTACCGATTCATGAAGAATTGTTATATCCTTATTAACAGAATTGTTTATTTGTTAACTGTCAAATTTGAAAGTTTAATATTTTCTGGAAACAAACTATCTCAAGTGTATTACACCATGTGCATCCGCACGGTATAGTGTTAGCATACTGGATTATTCTAGTTTGTTTTCTAAACTTCACATATTTTGTCTGGTAAATTTTTGACATGAAGTAAAATGAGCGTCATGGCTATGATGTCCTAAATTTGCCACAATACACAAGATCTTAAGCATCATGTTTTACATTTTATTTATTTAGTTCCATTACTCTGCTAACCTTGAGATAAAATATACATGTTAAAAGGTGTTACTAACTACAGACTTTCATCAGATGCCCTATTATTTTCAAATATCCGTGAAACTATTGAGGGGTACACTGTAAAAAATGTTGACATACACAACTTCTATTGGAACACTTTCTAACTCAAGTTGACGGGGATGAATCAACTTTTGACATGGTTTGTGCTATTCATCAGCTATTCATCATTTATGAATAAACCAGATCAAACAGGCTCATTTCCCAGGAAGTGTGCATTTCTGCAAACACTCGCCCCAAAGCTGTGACAACAGCTGTCAGTTCAGGTTGTCGGGTCACAACTGAGGAGACCTTTTTTCTGCCGTCCAAAGCAGGAGAAGGAAAAGGGTTTTGCTGATGGTTTAGGGTTTTTGTAAAGAAAATTAGAATGCTTTGCCATTTTTTTTACCAATAAAAATAAGGTAAATCCAAACAATTATAATGTAATGACTGCATTTTCTAAAAGAGAAAAACACCAGTTAAAACAGGGGTCCCCAAACTACAGCCTGGGGACCGAATCTTTCCCGCCCTCACATTTGGCCCCG
>NC_050516.1:24675478-24718253 GCF_002922805.2 Oryzias melastigma
TTTTTTTTTTTTTTGTCTGTGCTCCTATCTGAAATCCCGTCAATAGAACAAAACAGTTTCCTTTTGACATCGCACTTCACCTTTCACGTTCTCGTGCACACTGTGTAACCCATTCTGTGTCCTGATTGGCTGGAGACCTTGTCAATCAATATCATTAGTTATTTTCTGGGGGGGGTTCTGTGAAGGGTTATTACGAGATTGGAACTCAGGTCCTGGTACATGTGAGAGAAGAAACGGGTACAATATGACACAATTTACAATACTATATACAACATAATATCCTACTAATAATTACAAAAATACATATACATTGTTTTAGGGTTATACTGTTAATGTTAGTAATTAAGGATCATAGAAAGAGGCCAAATCCAAGCAGTTTCATGGAAAATTCAAGTTACATTTTTAGTATTTACTTAATACTTATGCTGAATGACTTCTCAGAATTAATCTGTCAGTGTTTTTTATGTTTATCAGTATTTTAACAATTCAGACATATCTATATAAATATATTTTTAAGAAAGCTGACACTAACATTTTGTCAAATAACACGCAGTTGTAATTATATAATGTGTGCCTAGCACTGTGGTATTGAATACACAACTTTTGACAAATGTTTGTTTTGTATTAAAACCAATGCTACGCTCTACTGTCCTGTGTTCTTTTCCTTTGCATTTAAACCAAAGCATCAAAGAATGTCAGAATTATACACTAGAAACAGCAACATGGTTTAATGACCAACCAGTGGGTGGTAGATAAAAATCTCTGTTACATTTTGGCAACATACAGTCTAGTCTTCCTTTGTTTTTTTCCTACTGCTGTGGTCTGTTTACAATGTTAGAAGCTGTCAAACTTTGAACAAACATTTTTCTTTCTTACACTAAAAGGTTTTGTCATTGTGCTAATACATCAAACTAAACTCATTTTTGTTTTTGGTGTGTTTTTTTATTTTCTCTATTCAATAAGGTTTAGTGCGCTGACGGTTCTACCACACGTCTACAGCTCATTACCTCAGCACTGTTTATCTTCCTGTTCTATCACACGAAATACATGAATGGAAATCATAGAGTAAAGAGCGCCTTTCCACTTTGCACTCGTTTGCCTTCCTTTGCCCTGGAAGGATTAACTCGGAAAGATTTGAGCTCAATACATCAGTGACCAACTTCACACTGCAGGAGGCACACAGTATCTCTGGAAATAACTGACTGTTTCCATGTTCAAGAATCTTGATGCTATGAAAGCTTTGAACTCTGCTCACATTGTGTACTCTCTTCTTAAGGTCTTCTTTCTCACCAAGCCCGCCCATTGGGTTGTTTTGTTTCAGCAATGTGCAGTTACATTGTCATTTTTTTATTTACCACTGAGCAAGTGGCTAAAACACTGTTTAATGATCTACATTTAGCGATATTTTTCCCAATGAAGACACATAAAACATCATAACACAATTAAAAATAAACCAATGCCCACTTTGCATCTTCTTGTTTTATTATAATGACATACTTGTCAGCACTGTATTGACTTATTTTTCAATTAATAATAATCTCTGTGTCTCCTTTTTATAGCCCAAATTTATGGCGTTATTTATTAGTCAAAACTCCACGCAGAAATAGGACATCCCTGCGCATGTTCAAACATTCCTTGCGGATATTTCCCTCGCGCGCACTTCTCTGCTCCTACTGAGCAGAAAAAGTCATCGCGGATGAGAGACTGTCTACTTCCGCGTGCGTCAGCTGGTCCCTCAGGCATGAGTGATGCATGTGGGCTAGCAGAATCTTAGTGAGCACGTGCATGCGCAACATTTTTTCGTGTGCGCTGGCGAGGGTTCTGGCCGTGCTTTCTTCGCGCAAGTGGAAAATGTGTCTTAAAAATAGGGAGCAGAGGGCCGAGGGACCAGCTCATGCAACCACAACTAGAGAGTCTTTTGCGCAATGACTTCTTCTGCGGAATTTGCGAATATGTGGAAGATTTGGTGTCTTGGCGGCTAGGTGGCTCAGTGGGCTAGGGCTAGCACGCAGAAGCCATGGGTTCGATTCCCAGGGTTGTCCACTGATCCCCACCCAGATTGGGTCCTTAGTCAAGACCCTTGACGCTGCTGCCTAACTGGGTCCCTGTGCCCCTCAAGTACAGGGTTGTGTCAGGAAGGGCATCCGGCGTAAAAACTAAACCAAATCACTGATGCAAAACAGTGGGTGCTGTTACGCTGTGGCGACCCCGAAAGAGATAAGCTGAAAGTGAACTACATTTGGTGTCTTATAATTCAACTGGACATAAACCACATTTATTCATTCATCACCCAAGATCAATTTTTGAAATGGTTTGCACTTCTGTGAATTATTCCCCATGCATTTTGTTTGCAGAGCCCAAAAATGGTTGTAGAACGTTCCGCAGCAAAACATGAACCCCGAAACATGCATACACACTTTTACATAAACCTTTCATTGAAAGTGGTAGCTTAACCCGCGTTGCGTTGTGAGCGTAGCTTTACTGCATAACTGTAATGAGATCTCGACCAGATAAACAGACAACTTTTCTTTGTTTAAAGTCAATGTATTTTTGTATGTGTTAGACATTCATCTTTCTTTTTCTTCTTTTTGCTTTTTGCTCATTGTAAAATTCGAAGGGAAAAAAAATAATAAAAAAAAAAGCAGCCATTTGTTTACAAGGAAAAGACTTTAGATTTGACATAACGACCACATTTACTATCTAAGCCTAATCACTTGCTACAGTCATATCTGCGCCTCACATTGATGTGTACTGATTTGGTGTTTTCATAAACTCTCCCTCAGCACAGACACACAGCTTAACACATCCGCGCGCTGTAGATACCAAGACACGCTCGGTTCTGTCCTATGTTGCAGAATCTGCCGATCAGATGGATGAAAGCTGCTATCAAAGCCAAACCCAGGAGGAGTTCAGACAGTCTGCTTATTGGAGTGAACCCGACACCAGAGTCCGATCCCCTATGCCATGCTTATTAAATAGCCTATTTTGTCATTTTCAATCCCAATTTGTCACAGTCACTTGGCCCAGCAGGTCTTAGTCATGTCACAGGGAGGAGAAAAAAATGCATGCCAGTTTATTGAAAACTGTGGTAAACTTCTAATAGGCTGTTTGCTGTGACACAAAGAGGAAAACAAACACCCCCTTCGGAGAAAAGTTAGGTTGCCATGAAAACAAAGGCGATAAAAGCACAGTAAATACTCTAAAATGAGCAGACCATTTGATGTTACAGCCTAAACAAACATTCAATATGAAAGATGAAGGTATTGTGTTAAACCTTCTATATGCAGCCAATTCATATCTTTATATAAAGCGTTGTCCAGCTGGGTTTTTAGAGTAAATACAATTCCAATTTGTTTATTAAAACATGTATACACCAAAGCCCCCTCTGGCAGGAGAGCGCCCATTTAATTAATTCAGAACAACTTTAAAAACAACTTCCGCAAGTCCGATCCTGTCACACAGAATCTTAAAATGACGAGAAGAAACTCAGCTTTAAAGTCTTTATTAGCATCGCCATCCACTGAAGAATATTGAAACTCTATGCAATACTTCCAGTATGTAAACATACAGAGAAAATAGCACACACATGCTTCAGCGCTTCTTTACAGGTCATCACTTCAAGCTAGTAAACAACAAACATGACGCCATTTGAAAGAGGAGTCCATAGATGTCACATATGGTTGTGTCATTTCTGCTAAGAAAAGCAACAAGAAAAATATTTGTAGGGACTGTACAAATCTTTATAAGCCCAAAGATGTCAACAAACATCGTAAAGTTTCAGTAAAAAAAAAAAATAGCTAAGAGAATGTTAAAAAACAAAGAAAAAAAAGTTGAAACATGCTGGGGGGTTTTAGCTAACAAAAACTTTTAACACTATTGCTAGCAACACCTAAATAACATACGCTCGCTGACATATTGTGAATCTTTGACTGTTTTCTGTTATTACTAATGGAAAGATTGAAGCTAAAATGCTTTCTAAACAAACACAAAGCTAACTCCAGCTAGCTAAACGCTGCAGTCCTGTTCAGCTACAGCTAAAGTTAGATTTAGCAAGCAGCCTTCTGCACTGCCATTTTACTTTGGGTTGGTCGCCCTATCTCTCCTAACCTGATAGATGACACTTTTCATTTTAAATAAAATCATAGATTTGCCAAGAAAACAGCGAACAAGTTTAGCAAGATCTTGAAAATTTAAAGAGAGTAAACAGGGAACTGAATTTACTCTCAACGGTTTGTCACATTAGCATTCTGGCAGATTTTTTAACCTGATTTAAAATATAAATTAAAAATATGTATTTTTTCCTCAGTAAAAGACATGCAAAAGTAAAAAAAAAAAGTTGCAAAACTCTGACAAAGAACAAGTTTAGGATAAATATTGGCTAATTACTTACTTTACTCACTTAAATGTGGGACATTTTTATTCTTTTTTTTACTCCATGTATTTAAACATGTTATGGTTTTGTATTTTTGCAGAATTAAGACATCTTATTTTACTATTTGTCCTCATTTTTGTACTTCAAATCCCTATAATTGTGAAAACACACTAAATTTTAACTGTTTTCCACTGCAGCCTTAGCTCCAGTGTTAGCATTCTTTAGACCAGGGGTGTCAAACTTGATCACAAAGGAGGACAAAATCCAAAACACACTTAAGGTCAAACCGGATAAACATTTATTGAACGCACTAAAACAAAATTTTTAAAACGTTAAGAATGTAACTTTTTAACATTATTATGAATAAAGACAGGCAGGAATTTTATTCCAGAATAAATCAACTTAAACCTTAAATAAATTTCAATATTCTGCTTTCAGTTAAATATATTTTGTCAAAATGATGCAACTTAGAAATAAGCAAAAGATAACATCAGGCCATCAATAAGAATAAAATAAAATGATCTGGAGGGGCCCCCTGGCCTTGACTTTGACAAGTGTAATGAACGTAATTAATAGACTAGAGAAATTTACCCTGATTTACAACACTGCACAGGAGTAAAGTGTGTTTGCAGTTAGGTGATTCTGTCGTGGAGAGGCTGTGTGACGCCATAATGCAAAACCTTATGTTTGTAATGTGTGACATATTTGCACATACACTTATACATAAAGCCGCGTTTTCTCCTCAGATTCACATTCCGTGAATAACCAAAGAGTTATGTCAAAGAGTTATTTAGGTGTCAACAGCCACATCTCCGGTGTTAAAGAGCTAATAATTGTATCTTTTTACAATTTAGACCATGTGGATTGAGATACTGTATTTTACTATAACGTAAAAATGATCAAGTGCTATCACAGCGGACAACACACAAGTGATGGCAGCAAAAAATGATCAATCATTATTATAGTCCAATGTGTGGACAGACTGAATTTTTCAAAGATATGTGACCATACAGTGAGGTAGAATGCTCTAATAATGTTCAGTTTCTATTATTTTGATGTGGAAAAACAACAGTGGGTTAAATTTTTTTAAACTAAAATGTGAATGGATTTGACACAAATTCTTGTTTACTTGTTTGTTTGTTACATATTTAATATTCACTTGATTATCTTGCAAGAAACACAAGGAATCTGGAAAACTGTACCAGCACTAGTCAGTACTAGGTATTTATCTGAGTCAAACTGGTTGAAGTTTTGGCTAAAAATGTCCTGAATCGATTTTAAGTCAGTGAATAGGATCGTTCAAAATAAATCAATATTGACTTTGAATCATATCAGCAACCACAAATCAAATTGCAAAATAAATCGTTAGCTTGGAACAAAATCATCATAATTGAAATACTATTTAAAATCAAAAAAGAAATACATTTTTCCTTAATTATTTTTTATTGATTTCAGTTCTCAACATCTAACACATTTCACCCACACAAATAAATAAAACTGATTTAAAAATCATTTAGACTCCATTCCCCCTTGACTGCCAAACATCCCACACTCCAGTATTATGCAACTCCCTTGCTCCTTGGTGCTCACTTTCTCTCCAACTGGACTCTATATTTTAAATCCAAAAGCCTATGTTATATTGGCAAGTCTGTGATATGCAGCCGAGTGTGACTTTGGAGGACAAAATCGGCATTGACACAGAGAATGGGTGCTGCCTTAAGTTAGGCTGCTGTGTTTGCTTATGGTTTATAATGAGAGGTGACATATTGTCAGTCCCTTGCTAAAGCGGGACTCCTAATTACACTAATTGATGCTTTTCCACCCCTGTCTCCTGCTCCCTCGCCTTTTCTTCAGAACCCTCTTGTTCTCTTTCTCCTATGCCAATGCTGCTGCTCTTCAATACAGATTCTGCCCTCAAAGCCGGATGAGCCTGCAGCCACTCCTCTCTTTTTTCACATCTGAGGTTTTATTCATTTATTTTACTTACATTTATTTTTAATGTTCCTTTTTTTCTCCCATGTCTATCAGAATTGTCTACCACTGATGTTTTTTTTTCTTTTTGCCTCCATCTCTTTATCCTTACTTGTCTCTCTGCCCATACAGCATGTGACACTGCCATGAACGGGTTGCCAGCTTAACAATTACTAAATCACTCATCTCATGTGTGGCTTGAGCTCAGCATCCATAGCTTTGGCTTCAAGTCGACGGAATAAAGAGGGGATGTGAGACATATGACTATGTGAATGAAACAAAAACAAAAAAAAAGAACAGAAATAGACTAAAATCATGTGCTAAAATCCTCCTGTGAGTTCCACGCTCGCCGTGTCACAGAAGACAGCAGATGACCACCATAACTGACAGCTGTCAGCGGTCATGGATGGGGCAACACTGGTGTCTGTCAAATCGCTGCTCTGATTCTGCGCTCCGTTTTGAGCTGACTAATTATTGCAGCCTCTGAGGACAGCTGAAGAGCGGTTTAAGCTACTTCCAGATCGCGCAGACTACAGTGAAATCAGCTGCTCAAGTGTCTCCAAAGAGAAACCTCAGCTTCCTTTATATTTATTTAATTTGAAAACAAAGGTGGTTTCTGTATTCAGAGCAGGAGTAGATAGATAGATAGACCTTTATTGTCATTATCACAAGGACAATGAAATTGCAGCAACCGTTTCAGTGCAAGTGGCATAAAAAATACAGAACATAATATAAAAAATACGATATAAAGTATAAAAAAAAATGTAGAAAAATATATACAATGAACTGTGCCATATAAGACTATGATGTGCAAAAAAGCGAGCATTTAAATAACCAGATTTACAGATTTACATATGCATATGTACATAGGCAGTATATAAATATATGAACATGTACTGTACAGCATGATGAGCAGTTATCTGTGTGAGTTGAAGTTTAGCATAGATACTGCTTTTGGAAAGAAGCTGTTTTTCAGTCTGTTTGTTTTTGTTTTGATGCCTCTGTAACGCCTTCCAGAGGGCATCAGGGCAAACAAGTCCGAACCGGGGTGTGAACTGTCCTTGATGATGTTTTGAGCTCTGCTGAGGCAGCGTGCAGAGTAGATGTCAGACAGGGTGGGGAGGGGGCATCCAATGATCTTCTGAGCTGTGTCTACCACTCTCTGGAGCCTCTCCTTGTCTGCGACGGTGCAGCTGCCGAACCAAACTGTGATGCAGTACGTGAGCAGGCTCTGGATGGATGACTGGTAGAAGGTCAGCAGCAGGTTGGTGCAGAGGCGGTTCTTCCTGAGGACCCTCAGGAAGTGCAGACGCTGCTGAGCCTTTTTGATGACAGCTGTGATGTTGGCTGTCCAAGAGAGGTCGTCTGAGATGAGGACGCCGAGGAACCTGATGGTGTGGACCCTCTCCACAAGCTCGCCATTGATGTGGAGGGGGGCGGGGTCAGGGCTGTGCTTCCTGAAGTCGATGATGACTTCCCTGGTCTTCTTGGTGTTCAGAGTGAGGTTGTTCTCTGAAGACCAGGTTGCCAGCTTCAGGACCTCCTCCCTGTAGGCAGACTCCTCCCCTCTGGAGATGAGTCCAACCACTGTGGTGTCATCAGCGAATTTTATGATCCGGTTATTGTGGTGGGCTGGACTGCAGTCGTAGGTGTAGAGGCAGTACAGCAGAGGGCTCAGCACACAGCCCTGAGGAGAGCCGATGCTGAGTGTGCAGGTGGAGGAGAGGTGGGGGCCGAGTCTCACAGCCTGTGAGCGGTCTGAGAGGAAGTTGTTGATCCAGTTGCATGTGGGGGGAGGGATGCCAAGAGTGACCAGTTTCTCACAGAGTCTGTCCGGGATTATTGTGTTGAAGGCTGAACTGTAATCCACAAAGAGCATCCGAGCGTAGCTCTGCTGCTGCTCCAGGTGGCTCAGTGTGGAGTGAAGAGCTACAGCGATGGCGTCCTCAGTGGATCTGTTTGCTCGGTATGCAAACTGATGAGGGTCCAGGTCCGTGGGGAGATGATCTTTGATGTGTTGAAGGACGAGCCGTTCAAAACACTTCATTATCACCGGGGTGAGGGCTACTGGACGGTAGTCATTGAGGCTGGTGGTCGGAGACTTCTTTGGAACTGGGATTATTGTTGCAGATTTCAGACAGGATGGGATCTCTGCCTGGGCCAGGGAGAGGTTGAAGATCTTTGTGAAGGTGGGGGCGAGCTGGTGGGCACACGCCTGAAGCACTTTGCCTGGTACTCCGTCGGGACCAGCAGCCTTCTTTGGGTTCACTGTTTGGAGCACCCGTCTGACGTTGTGCTCCTGCACAGTGAGTGGAGGTGTGCTGGGGGGTGGTGGGGTTGGGGGTGGTGCTGGAGCAGAGGGGTGTTGTTGTGGGAGTCCATAGCGAGCAAAGAAGCGGTTCAGCTCCTCTGCTTGGGCAGCATCTGGTGTTGCTGTGGACACCTCACATCCTCTGAAGTTGGTGATGTCATGGATGCCTCGCCAGACCTCCCGAGAGTTGTTACTAGAGAGGTTGGACTCTATACGCATCCTGTGGTCTGCTTTGGCTTTTTTGATTCCTCTTCTCAGGTCAGCACGAGCAGCACTGTATAGTGCTCTGTCTCCTGACCTGAAGGCGGTGTCGCGTGCTCTGAGGAGTGTGCGGACTTGGCTGGTCATCCAGGGTTTCTGGTTGGGGAAAACCCGAATAGTTTTGTCCACCGTCACATTCCCAATGCAGAACTGTATGTAGTCCAGCACTGTTCCTGTGAGTGACTCCAGCTCTTGTTGGTGGAATAAATTCCAGTCCGTTTCCAGGAAGCAGTCCTGCAGCATGGGCAGAGCATCATTGGGCCACGTTGTGATGGTCTTTGTGGTGGGCCTTGACTGGCGTCTGCGGGGGGTGTAGGCCGGGAAGAGCAGGAGGGAAAGATGGTCTGATTGTCCGAGGTGGGGGAGGGGTGTGGCTTTGTAAGCATGCTTGATGTTGCTGTAAACGTGATCCAAAGTGTTCTCCCCCCTTGTAGAACACTTCACATGCTGGTAAAACTTAGGGAGAACTGTCTTTAAGTTGGCCTTATTAAAGTCTCCCGCGATAATATGAACGCCGTCGGGGTGAGCCCGCTGTTGTTTGTTAACGGCGTTCAGCAGGAGAGAGAGCGCGGTGTTTACGTTAGCGTCCGGCGGGATGTACACGGCCGTGATGATCACAACAGTCAGCTCTCTCGGTAGAAAAAAGGGCCGACATCTAACGGACATGTACTCCACATCAGGGGAACAGTGTTGGTCGATAATCGTCCCGTTTGTACACCAGTTATGATGCACGTAAACACAGAGCCCCCCTCCTCTGCTCTTACCGGAGTCCTGCGTTCTGTCTCCGCGAAGCAGAGTGCGGCCCTCGAGCTGCATGCTAGCATCGGGAATGTCCGAGTGAAGCCAGGTTTCTGTGATGATCAGCGCGCAGCAGTTGTTTACGTGCCGATTTCCTACCAGCTGTAAGTACATCAAGGAAAAAGTCTATATGATAAAATGTATTTTAAATACAAAATTAAGATAAGCACATTGTGTTCCTATCAATTGCATTCAATGCAAAAGTGACAGGATCTAAGACACAGTCCTTTCAAAATAAAAGAAACAGAAATTTAAAAAAAGAAAAAAAAAAAGTTTATTTTACTGTTTGTGGTACATCTCAGCTAGAAATGTTTATGTCTAACTGAGTCAAATTAAATCAGGTCCAAGTGACCCTTACTGTATTTTTTCAAACCATAAGGCACATTGCAAATCCTTGAATGTGTTCAAAAATAGGAAATCCGATCCGCTTCAAAATCCAGCGTGACTTATATATGAAATCCAGTTGTCCTTATACCGACCTCAAAATGATTTTCTGTGGTGCTCAAAAATCTGTCACCTTCTTTTGATATGACTTTGCTAAGCCACGGCGCTGAACCGCTTGATAGAGCATTATGGGTACTGTAGTCTGAAAATTTGCAGAGGGATATGTGCTGTCCCACTAATTAACTTATGTCCTCAAATACATCCTTAAAAAACATTTTCATCCTATCACAAGGATGTATTGTTTTGTTTTTCTCCCATTTCTTATATATATATATATATATATATATATTTACACTGTGAAAAATTAAACATTGGATCAATTAACTAAAGTTCTGTAATTTATTACATTTAAAATGATTAGTTTACTATAAATTGAAATTTTGAGTTGATGGTTTACTCAACTTAAAAATTTGCTTTGATTAAAAAAAAGTATTATTTTTAAATGTAACAAATCCAGAGCTTTTAATAAATTGATCCAGCGTTTCACTTCTCACAGTGTATTGTATATAAATTAGTTGAATAGTTTGTGTTTCTTTTTTTTTTCTTTTTTTATGGACTTACTTTTAACCAAAATGGAAGAGTGAAAGAGCCACATATGGAGTTAATTGTGTGTATTTTGCTATTTCATGATCCAAAATATTTCATTTTTATTTTGCTTATTTTTTTTTTTATTTGTAATGGTTTCTTTCTTTATTTTTTGCTTTTTTCGTGATCTTTAAGATATTTTTGCATTATTTGTTGGTGTGATTTGCACCGTACATTGTAAAATCCAGAGCATCAAAATGTTTTAAAAAAGTACCTCTAAGACATTATTTGAATTCAGTAGTTTCAGAGAATATTTTTAAGAGAAGAAATTCTGCAAACATTTCAAAAGAACACATTTAATGTAGGTGGGCGAACGACTCTCACCGGGTGGCGTTACATGCAGACTTTGTGAGCGCTGTGGTGCGCCCACCCATACTATTCGCATTAGATCAAATGGTGGTCAGACAGGATCGGGCAGTTTCCTTCCACTCCACACAACTAGCTGAGTTTTTATTTTTGTCTGAGTGTTTGTTTAATTGTGTGTGAAGAACTCACAGAGCTCTCTTCTTAAAAGCTCCGGGAGTCCAAGATCGAACGCTTCATAGTTTATAGTAAAAAATATATGTATGTGAAGACACTACTAGCTAAAAAAAATGCTGATTATACATATTTTTGCCTATATTGCCACATCTTGTCTTAAAAATAAAAATATCACCTTAGAGTGAGCGGCTTAGAAATGTAAATGCAAGTTGATGCAAGATGACATCTGTGTGGCTGTGTTTGGAGGCACAATAGGAGATGACATCATGCTTTCACATTAGGAGAGATGAACATGTTATTTGCAGAAAGGTCAAGCTTTCAAGCCTGGGGACAGGTTGTGTAACTGCGGTAATTATTTTGTAGCTTCTTAGGAATTAGAGGGAAGTTCATGTCAAATGTCAAGAGCTCGTAAATAGGCTGTTTGAACCCCCATCTATTGGTTTTGAAAGGTCAGTGTTAAGCATGTTACATGCTAAAAGTAATTCATTTAATAAGATTATTTCCCTCATTCGTTCCATTTTTTTTTTTTTGGTTGAAGTCAAACAATTGAAAAGTCTATGGATCTATGCTTAGGTTTTGTCATGTTGTTCTTCCTGTCAGTCTCACCATGTTCAGGTTAAATCTTCCTCAACCTCAGTGTATTTAGGTGTCTGGTTTTCAGTTCCTCAGTGTCAGATCATCTGCTCTGTACTGTCTTGTAACTTTTTTTGTCATATTTTGGTTGATTTATTAAATGCTTAAGTGTCCACCACCAGATGGTTTCCACCATCTTGTCTCCCACGTTTGGGTCCTTAACCACCATAACTGACAGATCCAGAACATCTTTAGCCATCTTTGTGGCTCTGAGATAAATATCTGGTACTGAACAGTGCAGGAGAAGTTTCCCAGATTCTCTGTATATCTTCTAAGTAAATCAAGTGCCAAATATGTGTACTAACAATAAGTAAAGTAAACAAGAATCATGTCAAATCCATTCACATTTATACAGTTCATACTATAATCCATGGTTATATGTCTGCAGAATTCAAAGTGTCCAATTCAGAGTGAACTGTAAATCTTAATCTGTGAATCCAAGTAGCCAAAACCTTAAGTGGATGAAGGCCTTAACTGTTTTACTGGTGTGGAAGTAATGAATACAAAGGGCCGATAAATCAAACAATGGAAACTGATTTTACATAATAGCCCATTCACAGGACACACCTCCTTATGGTCTCAGTGAAAGGCTCTTCCAAAATCAATAGTTGGCCAAACATTCACTTTCTTAATAATACAAAACAGAGCATCTTTGCAGAATGCATGGACACACACCAAGAAGCATCAATGAAACAAAATCGTCCAGAATCTTGTAATTGATTCTTTCTCCCAAAGATTTGATGCATGAGAAAATATATAAGGAAGACACTAGTCATCCCGGTGGAGGATAAGCACACCGTCTTGAATAAAAAAACAGATCAGGCTAAAGATTTTCTCAACTGACTTATTTGTTGTGATCTAGACCCTTCCAGGTCCTGCGTCTAAACCCAGCGAGGTCTTTTCTGTGTGGAGATTCCATTTTCTCTCCATTTTCTCAAGCGTGGATTTGCTTCAGGAACTCCCACAGTCTGAAAATGGGCTCCAAAATTTGATTACATTGTCCCTTGAAAATGAATGAGAGTGTGTTTAATCATGTGTGAGCCTTCGACGGACTGATGACCTGTCCGGAGTGTGCCCTGCCTTCACCCTGAAATAGCTAGGATAGGCTCCAGCGACCCAGCACAGGACTAAACGAATGGAAGATAAATGGATGGATGGATGGAATGATCAGAGAGAGAGAATGTGGTGCAAGCACTCAAAGGAGCAAAAAAGGGGGAAATAAAACAACTTTCTTCAGCTTAAGACAGGGATTTGTGACAACACAAAGAACATTAAGGTTGCTTTAAATGTACAATTTTTATATAGAAAAAAATCTAGTGTGAGTTTGAAGCTCAGACACATTTACAACACTGATGCATTTCTAAGACATGAGTTTCAGTGAATTAATTTAATTAAAAATGAGAATGAGATAGGGCTGCACGGTGGCGCAGTGGTTAGCGCTCTCGCCTCACAGCGAGAAGGCCCCGGTTCGACTCCCGGCTGGGACCTTTCTGTGTGGAGTTTGCATGTTCTCCCCGTGCATGCGTGGGTTTTCACCGGGGACTCCGGCTTCCTCCCACCGTCCAAAAACATGCTTCATGGGTTGATTGATGACTCTAAATTGCCCCTAGGTGTGAATGTGTGAGTGACTGGGTGTGTGATTGAGGCCCTGCGACAGACTGGCGACCTGTCCAGGGTGTACCCCGCCTTCGCCCATCAGTGGCCGGGATAGGCTCCGGCGCCCCGCGACCCCGAAAGGGAAGAAGCGGTCAAGAAAATGGATGGATGGATGAGAATGAGATAAACATACATATTTTTGAAAACATAAATAAATAGAAGATGTAATCTGAAACAAAAAAGGCAATGTGGTCAAGAGTATGTATGTTATGATGATATAAGTTACAAAGAGCAAAAAATGCAATAATTTTGCCCTGTTCAAAGGTTCGGTTGGTTGTTTGGTTGATAGATTGGTATGTTGGTTGGTTGGTAGGTTGGTTGGTTGGTTGATAGGTTTGTTGGTATGTTAGTTGGTTTGTAGGTTAATTGGTTGGTTAGTTCAGTGTTCAGGTGTGCTGTGGGAGATTTTTCATTTTCACTGATCTAAAAACATCTTCTATCACCAGTAGATCAGCTTATAATACTGATAATACACAAAACACTATGAAAGACTATAAAAAAAACGTTTTTTCTTTGTGTTTGTTTGAGTCCAATAAAGACTTTTTGATAAGAATGACCGTCCCACGATTTAGCCACAGCTAGCTGTTTTTTGGAAAAGTTCCGCCCCTCCAACTGTCTCCAACAATCATTCTTGGATTTCATCAGGCTGACCAATCAAAAGTTGTTAAACATTTATTATTAAGAATGCATTTTAATGAATCTTTTGAAAAAAAAAAATCACATTTTTATTTTGTATTTTAGATTTTTTTTTTTTTTTAAAGAACATAGGCGAAAGATAATTTGCAATCATCAATATGTTTTATATCTAACAGCACTGTTATTGGTGTTCACCTTTCGGCTTATCCCATTTTTGGGGTCGCCACAGCGTAACAGCACCCATAACAGCACCCACTGTTTCGCATCAGTGATTTGGCAGAGTTTTTACGCCGGATGCCCTTCCTGACACAACCCTGTACTTGAAGGAAACAGGGACCCAGTTAGGCAGCAGCGTCAAGGGTCTTTTCTAGGGACCCAATCTGGATGGAGGTCAATAGACATCCCGGGGATTGAACCCAGGACTCTGGCGTGGCAGCCCACTAAGCCATCCAGCCACTTTCTAACAGCACGGTGAAAACGTATTTATTAAGAAGTCGTCTACAACTTTGTCATAATCCTTTTTTATAATAATATTTGTTTTATTGTGTATTCAACTCAAATGTGATGTGTGTAATGAATTTCCCCCCCAGGGGATTAATAAACTATCTTGATTGATTGATTATTCTTAGCATTTTTATTTGATCTGTAATTGGCTAGGTGGGACCTCAATGGTTTGGAAGTATTGAATACACCTCAGGGGGGCCTCTGGGACCTCAGTAACACATTTTGTGTCATCTTGGGGTGAAACCTTGACAAAGATTCTTGAAAATCCTTGAAACGTGTAAGTTTGGACACCTTTATTTACTTGGGCAAATTAATTAATTCATAATTAGTCAATAAATTAGCAATTTATCCATTATGTTTTCAAAAAAACAATAAAAAGAGTTTTAGTCCATAGAGTTGCCAAAACTTTGACTTTTTCTTTAATACGTAAATATATATATATATATATATATATATATATATATATATACATATATATATTAAGATCTTATTTTGAAATAACACTTCCTGCTACAGTTTTCTGTAGTCTTACTGGATCAAAGCTCGATAAGCAGCGGATAACTTCAGAAAGCTTTCTGGATGCTTCAAGTCCCTGCTTGTAAGGACCACTCTGACTGATTAGAAAGGTTTCAATATAAAACATTTCAAAAATCTGTTGTTTTTCATCATATTTCCTTTCATGTTCACTAAAACAAAGCCTTAGCTTGTGTTTTTCAGCCTCTGCAAGAGACGGGGATGCAGCTGCACTCGTCTTTTTGCCATTCTCCCAACATGATTTTACTATCCAAAAATGCCTCTCTGTGCCTTTAAATTTCATTCTACCACAATCTAGTTTGCAGTGCAAAACGGTTTATCTCCTCTTTCAAAGGAACATGAAACCCACTTATGGCTTTTGATGTATTATTTAACAGCAAACAGAAATTTGTTTATGTTTCACACCCAAATGTTCCAAGTTCTGCCACGAGGAAGTGAGCCTCAGTCTCTGCGATGCTCCGTCTGTGCAGATGCTATTCGAGGGGAGCTCCGCCCCATTGGCTGCACACCTGCGCTCAATCAGCAGTCCACTGGAGGGTTCGTAAGCCTGAGTCTGGCGCCCACCCTTTGCCAGATTGTCTCTTTGTCTTGGGATTGCGGCGGCGCTGACTTTCAGACATCAGAAATGGTGTCAGATGTGACCTTGCTGCAAACCTTCATTCATTTGAAAACTTTTTTATGTTAGTTATTATAGGTTTTTTTTTTGTTCTCCCTGTTCATGCGTAGGTTTGCTCCTGGTACTATGACCTCCTCCCACAGTCCAGAAACATGCTTCACTGGTTGATTGGTGACTATAAACTGTCCCTTAGGTTTGTCTTTGTGACCCCCCGTGTCAGACTGACAAAGAAATAAATAATATGCATAGAAAAAAACATGTATAGTAGATGGATCACCTTTTGTTTTCTTTGACAGACATTAAGTCTAACTGTATGTTTCAGAAGGTATTTTTGGATATTTATACGAGGTCGGTGATGAAAAAACTTGATCCAACAAGGAATTTATGAGTCCATGAAGCTATCTAAGTAAAGAAATAGTTGTAGAGAGCAAATAGTATCACCCCATTTTGTGTGTGCATAATTCTTGATTTATAACTCATACAATATATTTTGTGCGTAAGTACAAAAATTATGAAATTCAAAAAAATTCCAAATTTGTTATGCACACACAAAACCAGCGAATTGTGCATATTTTTTTAAGATTTATGCGTAAAGTTAGTTTCAAGCTGCAATATTAATTTGTAAATTTTATTTTTTTTTAATTTCTAGTATGCACAAAATATATTCCACGAGTGACAAATCAAGAATTACGTACACACAAATCCAAAGTTATGCGCACAAATCAAGAATTGCGCACACACAGATACAATGTTGCGCACAAACCAAGAACCACGCATGCACAAATCAGAGTGAGTTTATTTTCTCTCAGTAAATAGTTATTGTAGATAACCAAAGACATCTGTAGAGGACTTGTGTTCTCTGATGTGACATCCACAACACTAACATGTTACACGTCTCCTCAGTTGAACCGTGGTGACACGGGTGAACTTTTCAAAGGTTTTCTTCCATTTCCTCTAAGTATTGTTTCTTCTGTCGCAGCATTCGTTCATGAATTGTGTCCCACAATGCACTGATAGTCTCCTCATAAGGTCAACTTTGACTCATGAAGGCACTTATTCCCACCAGTTCATTTAAGGTGGTCTCTTAACCGATATAACACCAGCTGAGAGCTACCGTTACTCTTCAACCGTTTACGCAATTAACGTATTTCCAGCAGATTCTGAAGTGAAGAAAAAGCATTCTTGTCCTAATATAAAACATTTAATAGTAGATTTTTAAACCGTAGATGTTACTGGCGACATCTCCGGTATTTAACCTTTAACACCTGAGGTGTCAGCTTACGCTTAAATAACACGCACACTCCTTAACGTACCATAATTTATTCTGTTAGTGTGATCAATGTAATTCCAGCAGATTTTGAAGGAGAAAAGCAGCTCGCGGTTTAAAAGTTATAGTATGTTAAAGATTTTGTGTTTAAGCGTCACCTGCGACGCCTCAGGTGTTAAAGGGTTAAAGTCTCGATCCAATCTTCTTTTTAATGTTTTTTAAAATGTTTCCTAGTAGTCTTTATGCAAATTTTTGCCTAAATCAAAAAAACCTGCGTCTTTTTCTAGGATATAGTTTGTGCAGAGCAATCCCACCCCCACTTCCCATCATCCATTTATCTTGCTCTCGTGCTAGCTTATAGTCCCTCACAACCTCACAACTCCTGATTAGAAATAAAAAAATACTTGTAAATGTAACCTGACAATTTGAAGATACATTATATATACATATGTATAGGTATATATATTATATATATGCAGACTCTGTTTTCTTTTAAAAAGCAGCTAAAACACATATTTTTAAAATAGCTTTTTCCTAATTCTGTGTTACATATTCTGTTTCACTGTGAAGCACTTTGTGATTTTTATCTTGAAATGTGTTATATAAATAATTATTATTATTTATATATATGTATATAGTTGTATAAATCTAGTTTTCATCAGAGTGGGTTTTTAAAGAAGCCTGAACCAGTTTTTTCCATGTTGTGCTCAGCATGGAAGATTTCAGCAAAATGTACTTTGTCCAACTTGAATCCTGCTAAAGTTGTCTCTTCTCCATCAGTCCTCACTCAGCTCCACTAAAGTATGTGAACAGAATTGACCATAAGATGATGTTATCACGCCTAAAGCGAATCGAAAGACAACAACACAATCTAATAGTTGAGAAAGATTTATTAGGTGTAGCACACCCAGGATTGACCGAACATTTGCTCCATCTAAATTATTTTTGTCTCCTGTCTAAATCTATAGCTTGAAAATAAACGTTTTGTGTGTGTGTGTTGTTCACAACACATTGCCCTTAATGGGAATCTCCAGATTTTTGTGAGGGACTCAAAAGTGAATTAAGAGCTTTCTAGAAAGTCTGTTTCATTTTCTACTGGATGGCCGAACAATCAAGTTAGCATTTGTATTCAGTCAGAAGTCTGTTCAGCTTAATGATAGCTCGGATCGGCCTCTGTGACCCTATTCAGGATGAAGCAGGTATAAATAATGGATGGATTAAAGTCATCAGATTAGAGGCAGGGTATCCCATGGTCAAGTTGGCAGTTCATCACAATGTCACACAGACTAAAAAAAATGATACAAAAAGGTTATCTTTACCTTCAGATTCAATCATTTTAGTTTAACTTAACCTCAAAATCCACTTTTTGCAAAGTATTTCTGCTGCATCTGCTTTTTTTCCCCTTCCCCTCCCAGGTTCCATGACTGGCAGGCTCATTACCCTATCCCTATTACAATATTGCCTAATCAATCTCTCCAAAATATTCTCCTTGTGGCTGAAAAGGTCATGTTTTGCATGAAAATGATCAGGACAGAGAAAGGTGCACTTCAAGGAGAACAAAGGCTGAGAAAGAAGAGCGCGAGATTTCAATTTACTATTGCACAAAGTGGTCACAAGAACTGATCAATATTAATCAAGATGTTATTAAGATGAGCAGCGTGAAGCTTTCCTTCCTCGTGAAATCCACCAAAAAAAAGGGCTCCAGTGGTAACAATGGATGGAAAACACAAACAGGAAATGAAAAAAAAGCCAATTAAGCAATCACAGGAAGTACAAAATAAGTATTTTCTAATACGCTCCATATTTCTCTAGATAAGCCACTATAGAGCCCAGACAAATGCAATCAAACGAGAGAAAGTCTCCAAGTAACCGACAAGCGTCCACGTGTGCAGTAATGCTTCGCACTCCACTGTGAGGAAAATCACACCTTTGGAGTCAGCTCCCCCACTCCCCGCTGAGGTTGCTTCACAACCATCTACTTGGGAGAGTGGGCTCTCAACATTATGATCAGTGTCATTAGGACACCATTGGAGTTATTACCATCATTAAAATAATAATGTCTATCGAAAGTAAATCAGAAACGCAGCACGAGTCCAGAAGTGGACCTGCAGGAAGACGGGAGCACTTTCAGTAAACGCGGGACTTAAATTCAACACCTCTTGGACTATTTCAGTGCACAACATACAGTTTTTAGCCTGTTTTGGGAGCATACTGCTCTTTTAAATGAACTATTCACCTTAGAATATTTGATTTTTTTATAGACGGGGAGCAGAACAGGGGTGGAGCTACAGGGGGAACAAGGGTGGCACCTGGTGTCAATATTAGTATCACTATTAACAAATATTTAAAAAAAGCTTCTTTAATCATTATTGAAAAGTACCTAAGTTAATTCAACTGCTGTTATAATATTAATACATTTAAAAATCATGTATTTTGATTTGGGCATTGGCAAGAGTCTGGCAATACGATAAATATCGCGATACACGTCTCATGTTATACCAATCTCAATATATCCCAATACTGTACCAAAACATTTTTTCACAATTATCTTTAAATAGTATGACTTGGAAAAAACTTTACATGAATATTATTGCATCTTTCATGCTGATAAAATGGTAAAAATGTATTTTATTTAATGATTGCAACTTTAAAGGGTAACCAAACAAGTAAGTTGGAGGCTGACTCCGCCTACAGCTGAAATAGGAAAATCCAGCCAGGGGAGTAGGGGGGTGGGGGAGCTGCAGATCGTGATGTTGAACTTAAAACTTAAATGGTTGGACCAATCACAAAATTCAACTGTAACACCTTGATTCAACCTATAGGGGGCAGGACACAGACGGTTTTAGAATATATTTACAGGAATTAAACAAATTTATTTTAATGTGTCAAAAATTGGGTAATGAACAACAGACAGCATTTTTAAAGCCCCATTTATAGAAGTCAATAGCCAAAAAAAGTTAATTTAAGGTTTGATTACCCTTTAAGCACTGCAACTACATCTGAAATACAAGTTGCTTTTGCCTAAGCAAATTCATGGTGCTTTTCTTTTGGTAAATTAAGAAATATTTGTTCTTTATTGGAAAAGTAAATATTGTCTGATTTCTACAACAAAATATTTTCCAATATAGAAAAAAACTAAACAAAAACATAGAATGAATTTGCCTTAGCCAATAAGTACAATTGAGGAAATAAAGTGTAAAGTCTGAGGTGGAAACCTAAAGTAGGACGCTGATTTACGTTTGCTCATAAGTAATTAATTAAATATCGTATTGTCAAAATTTTAAAATGATACAACTATCACCACATAAAAAAATCGCGATATATCACCAAATCGATTTTTCCCAACCTCCTTTTTATTTTCAATGGCCTTCCACTCACGAATATATATAAACTGTTGTTTAAAAGCTCCACAGCAGAATATGTGCAAAATTTCCATCCATCCATCTTCTTACACTCGTCCAGGACTAAGCAAAGATACCCAGACTTCCCTCTCCCTGGCCACTTCTTCCAGGTCTTCTGGGCGTTCCCAGTCCAGCCGAGAGACGTAGTCTCTCCAGCGTGTCCTGGGTCTTCCATGGGGCTTCCATCCACTGGGACATGCCCGGAACACCTCTCCAGGAAGCCGTCCAGAAGGCATCCGGAGCAGATACCCGAGCCACCTCAACCGGCTTTACTCCGAGCCCTCTCCGGGTGACTGAGCTTCTCACCTTATCATCTAAAATGACCAAATTTCCAATTTGCAAAAATGGTCTTGAGACGGTTTTTCCTGCTTGAAAGTGGGACAACACCTCCACGGTGATTTACAGACTGAATACTCCACAATGGGCCAAGTGTGACTAAATTAGGATGTAAAAATATTGCTAATCAATGCATTAACTAAAGGTCAGATTTTACACCTTATAGAGAATTAGCCACTCATTGAAAGCTTTTCCAGAAGCATGATTACAATACGAAGCAGCTTCCTGTGGGGCACGAGGTAATAGTTGGAAACGATTAATTATGTGATTTATGATATACAGTACAGTGGTTCTTCCCTATATTGCTCGATCGCTCTTTCGCAGATTTTTTTAGGTGCAGTTTTGCATGCTTTTCTTTCTCTATTTTTTTTGTTTTACACAGTGTTCTGAGCCCTGATAGGCTGTTGACAAGTGCCACATTTACATAAATCATCAATTGGGATCAGATTTTGTTTTTATTCTCTAATGTTGGACTTAATTTTTTTTGTGAAGATTTTTAATTCTCACGTGAGAAAAGTGTAAAAAATCTTCATGTCTGTCTGAGAAAAGTGTAGAAAATGTGCAGTAAGGCGTTTTACAGACAACAGTATTCCTAATTTGTGGATTTTATGGAACAAATATACCGATATAAATGAGTGAATAAATACTGTATGAAAATACACATATTTTGCTTTTATGACTTTGATGTACAACACAGAAAAAGGTTAAAAATACACAGATTTTTTTTTCTATTCCAATATATTTTTTTCAGGTAATTTGCTTATGATCACATATATCTAGCTTTGTTGGTTATGTTGCCAAAAGGTTAAAAAAGGTTCCATATTTTTAAGGTCAGCTAGAAAACGAAAATCTTTTCTGAATCAAGTAACAGAAGAGAATTCAACTTTTCCTGGAACGAATCAAACGTTCAATGTGACCTACAGCAGCATTTCTTTACCTTTTTGAACTGAAATTACAGTTACATTTAAACCACATTTCAAATATAAAGAAAGAATTTAAGTCTAAAGAGCAACTTGAGGCTGTGCTAACAACTTTCACTTGCTGTATTTTCAACCCAAATCATTCAAATTAATCACCCAAGGCTGCTTTTTTAAATTAGTTTTGCAAACACATTTTAAATCATAACAGTGAACTTTATAATGCAACAGAGAGGCTATTGAGTAAGTTGGAACTATTACAGAAACTATGAATAAAATTAAAACTATAAAAGGTAGGTCACAGAGTCTGCCTTGGATTTTGGACTTTTTATTTATTCAAGTAAGATTTTAATTGATTGTTTTTTTTTTGGGGGCGGGGGGTTATAGTCTCACTCTGATAATTTCTTCATCTCTTTTAAAATTGGTTTTAATAGTCTTTTAATTATCAATGTGCCGTTTTTTCTTGTTTTTAAGATTACAAATAAGGGCAGAAATGAAATAAGATTTTGATCCTTTTCACTGCTTCTTTCTGGTTATGAAGATATTTAGACTGTTGTTGTGTACTAAATATGTTAATGTAATGCTCTCTTAAAGGAACAAATAAATAAATAAAATCAGAATGAAGTGGATAAGGGAGCTTGTGGTTTGCCTTAACAGCTTTTATGTCACACCTACAAGCTTTATCAAACTGCATTTTTTCATCTGCTCCTAATTCACAACAATTTTAATAAAGAAACACTTAGAAAAGCAATTTTAGCTTAATTTTCTTGATATATGTCCTCCATCGTGAGACAAGAAGATGTTAAAAATACTAAAAACACAATTTTCATTGGAGATTTATCATTTAGTACACAACTATATGAAATTATGCATTTGAACTTACTATGGTTGAAATTGAGAAAAATAATTAATGTTTCTGCTTCTTAAATTGGAATTAAACAAGAACGGACCTGTGAGATAAAAAAAGAAAAACGTGGGTCTTAAAAGTAGAGTTTTTTTTTTTTTTTCAGTAAGAGAGCAACCATAGAGCAAGTACATGTCTGCTTTCAAACTCCACTTCCTTTCATTTTTCTTAATTACCAGGCAAATATTCTCTCCTCTTCTGCTTCATTAGCGACTTTGTTGAGCGTGGAGCGATGTCAGGAGATGATGGAGGGACAGAGCGGTGGAGCAAGAGGAGGGGCGGCGGCGGCAGCGAAGGGGAGTGGGGGGTATCAGCAACAGCGCATTGTCTTCATTCCCAGATTAGGTCCCCGGAGAAGTCCCTCTGAGTGTTCCCGGGCCTCTATAATTCAACCAACAACTCTGACAACAATGCGACGACAGACTGCGCTTTTGATGGGTGACCCGCTCTTGTCTGGCGAGGCTAAAGGAATATTCTGGCGTAATGAATTTTTAGTGGATTATCTCTGCCCACCAGGCGCCTCTTCCATTGTGGTACCAAAAAAAATGTCTTGATTTGTTATTTGCCCTTTTGTTTTAGATGAGTAATGCAAACATCCCAATCGCCACTAAATGCAAGTCAAATGACCGTGGACGCAGGAGCGCACCACTCCCCTCTCAAATGGGTATTAATATTCCAAATTGTCTATTGTGCCTCATTAAGAAAACAAAAGAGATATGGTCAGCAGTCAGCCGGAGTCCTATTAAAACACAGGCATTAGGAAGGAAGAGAACTCTTTTAGTTCATCAGTGCTGCTCGTCGGGAAATCCGAAGCTTCATTTTTTCTTATATAACCCACAGGGATTCTGACTATTTTTTCCAATTTAGAAAAATCTTGTCAACCGCCCCAGGAATTATTTGACTCTTGCCTGCGTCTTTTCCTCCTCCCCCTCTTCTTCTTCTTCTTCTCTGGTGTATTTGAGACTTTCTTTCTTCTCTTCCTTTCCTGCCTCTGTTTCTGTCTATCTCCGCGTCGCCTTCCCAAGCCATGCTGCTAAATTGTTATTCCCAAGTCATTATCTTATTTGTGCGTCTCCGCTCAGCTGTAAATCCTCCAGGTATTCCTTTCTATTCTCTATTAACTTTACTGCAGTCAAGCTCCGGCTGCCAATCATCGAACACTGCTGAGAGAAAAAAAAAAGAGGAGCAGATTCAAAGACAAGCGAGAGGAGACGGAGACACAAGGACCAAGAAATATGGTCAAAAACCCAAGGACAATGAGATAAAAGGGCTTAATCATTGAAGTTACAGGAAAGGAAACGGCAGCATGGGGGGAAAAAAAATCCGATGAAGAGATGAGAGAGCCTTTTAGGGCTAATAGAGGCTGTAAGGCCAAAAGGGACACCAAATGAGGGGTCAGGGGCTGGTGTTTGTCGACTGCTTGGGGAGCTATACTGGAGAAGGAGATAACTTCCTTTCCTGTTCTGTATATTTGTGCTACAGATAAGACCCGGAGTGCCAGAAATGTAAAGAATATGCTATACTAATTGGAGCCTGGATAAACACTGGGTTTGCAAGAGATTTACAAAGGAATAAAAACACTAAGATTATGCGGATATGAGCTGAAAATACCACACGGTTGATAAAGGTTGGTACGAAAATTAACATTTGAGGTTGTTCATTTGGGATTCCTCGCAGATTTGTATATGTCAGATGTAGGACACTATAGATTAATTGCTTGCAGTGTTATTTTATAGTCATCCCCGTGAGAAACAGCTAGTCAATTCCAAGAATATTTGTAAAAAGATTGCTAATGCATGCATGAGCATGCAGGATTTCCAAGACAACTGTGTAACACAGTGGCCAATGAGGTATCGACTGGAATTAAAAACTGGTCATTAAAGAAATACTGACACTGTGTATTCTAGAAAATTGCATCAACAGACTTCCTCTCATCTAAAATACCTCCTCTTCGGTGGAGATCCAGAACTTCTCTGGATCTCCGCCGAACCCTGGAAGGCTTCTCAGAACCGTAGCCTTCCCAGTCCACTAAATACTAAAGACGCCGACCCCGGCCACAGGACTGCAGGATATAGCGCACAGTGTTGGCAGGACCACTACCAATGAACCGAGCAGGAGGCACCAGAGGATGGAAGCAAACTGGATTGATCCTGGAGACATGAAAAGTGGGGTGGACATGGAGAGGCCCAGACAGTCAAAGACGCACGACCACACGATTGACCACCTTGGCAGTCACAATAACCCATCCATCCATCCATCCATTTTCCTGACCGCTTTGTCCCTTCCGGGGTCGCTGGGGTGCCGGAGCCTAACCCGGCTACTGAAGGGCGAAGGCGGGATACACCCTGGACAGGTCGCCAGTCTGTCGCAGGGCCTCAATCACACACACATCCACTCTCACATTCACACCTAGGGGCAATTCAGAGTCACCAATTAACCTATGAAGCATGTGTTTTGGACGGTGGGAGGAAGCCGGAGTCCCGGTGAAAACCCACGCATGCACGGGGAGAACATGCAAACTCCACACAGAAAGGTCCCAGCCGGGATTTGAACCGGGGCCTTCTCGCTGTGAGGCAAGAGCGCTAACCACTGCGCCACCGTGCAGCCCCACAACTACCCTAATTGGTGAATACAGGCAAAAAAATGAGCACATCTATATAAAGCAAGCAGGCGGTTTACAGGAACGTCTAAGACACTCGAGCTAAAATGTTCACGCCCGTTTTATTCACAGGTATGCTGTGGACGATAGGCTGAAGCAAATACCTGTACAACCTGTTCCACAAAGACCTGTACAACATGCAAAGGTAAAAAAGGAGGAAAAAGGTGAGACACAGGCATGTCTTACAAATGTTTTAATTTTTTCTGTGCAAAGAGCCTATTAGTGATGATAAGTGTCCGCTCTTTGCAACCTGACTGTTAGATATGAGGAAATTAGACAATCATACTTTGTGTGGATACCCTTTGGTCGCCGTATGGGCACTTGAGTATCATGTATACACCCAGTGCATGCAGTATTTGCGTGTGGTTAGTAAGAAGTCACATATACGTCATAAAAATCAAGTGACTTGCATTAGTATAAGAATACTTCATGATACACTTACCACACCCTCGTCAATGGTACGATCCATTTTTCTAACGTCCACATGCACCACCTGCACTCCCCTAAAGTCCCACTCTAACCATCTTTGGATCAATTTTCAAAGCCTTACCACCAGTGATCTTTTAATTATGATTCTGCAGTTTTTAGCCAAAATCAAAAATCCTGTGTCGTTCTCTAGGACATAGTTTCTGCAGAGTGGCAGGAGTTTAATAGAAATTCATCTTTGAGTTGAGGGTGGGACTGTTGGTCCACCATTATCCGTCATATGTTTTTTTGTACTCATACCATTAGCTTACAGCTCTTCACAACCCCACCTTTATTATAATAGTAGTAGTGTTAGAGCTATCCAGCCGTACAGTTTTGCACCAAATGCTAGCTCAGACGAGGAAAACAAAGACGTTGATGGATCTATTTGTCTGCAAGGGGATACATCAGAATGGAGTGGAACAGACCATTGTGGCTTGCCGTAGTAGCTTCTACATTGCAACTATAAACCTTTACCAATGGCGATTTTGCGTCTGTACCTGATTCACAACAATTTGAAAAAGAAATACTAATCAATGCCATTTTAAGTCTAATTTTCTTCACATATGTCATCCATCATGGATAATATGCTGCCAGAACATGTTAAAAACACAATTTTCATTGGAGTGGGTCTTGAAGATGCTGCTCGTCCTTACGACCCTCTATGGGCCTGGTCAACCCCCAAACCAGAACCACCAGTATGGGTCAACCCCCCTTATGAGTGCATGTGACTATGACATTAAACACAAACAAGGTATTCTGAAAAAAAGGGAAAAGTCAACATTTTAAACTTTTTAGACTAAATTTGGTAGACTTTAATAGAAACTAAAAAAAAAAAAAAAAAAAATCTTGGCTCTTCTGAAGTCATGCAGAAGCCAGAGTTGGGAAATCTTTAACCTGACTGCCAACAGGATCCCTAAATTTAGGAAACTGATTAGTACCGTTGGCAGCAGCGGATTCGGAGAACTAATGACCTACATAGAAGCAGACGACATGGTGCCCTTTTGGAAAATCTTTTTGAAAAATTCAGTGTCAAACTTTTTGAGTTGCAGATGCTCAGAATTGTTTGTGTTGTGTTGTGTGGTTTTGTCATGCAAACTTGATGCTCAGTCTCAACTGTATTATTTGGTGACTCTAATTGGTCTCATTGTTTTAATTCTATTTAAATACTGCATGCACATAAAATAATGTATTAACAATTGCGTAACACCAAATGGAAATATCAGTCTTAGCAAATGAAAATGTGCAGCTGGGTAATTCTCCAGTGGGTTGTGTTGGAAAAAGGTAATTGAGAAAGCTGCACACATTGATGGATAGATGCACAGTCACAAAGAAGACACAAAAAATTATGACAGAGGAGACAGACTCAGAAATAAAACAGTCAAAAACAGGCGGGTCTAACCACAAGAGGGACATTTCTTTCTTTTTTTATGTTTTCATGAAACAGTTGGGGTGGTAAAGATTGCATGAACTTTACAAACATGCACATGGCTTGTTAAAAGCATGGAAACAACAAAGCTCATCTGATGGCTTCTGAGAAATGCAATAACTGCAGAGGATGAGACGTGTCAGGAAGAGACACAATCATCCTTCGGCTTGTCAACCCTGGCAGTTGACAGGAGGAGTTTATAAAGAGAAACAGAGGCTAGAAAAGTGATTCTATACTTCCTGTTTATGAGTCACAATGCAGCACATGTGCTTAACAGGGAAAAAAAACAAAAAAACTTCTGAAGTTTTTAGGTTAAAGTGGATTTATGTCTCTGAAAGCATTAGTCATTTACATTCATTAAAGTTATTTAATTAAGAACACTGTGCTTCTTCTTTTTTCTTTGATTCAGCGTGCAGCTAAACCAACACATTTTTAAATACTCAACAAATTTTTGCCTCTCACCATTTTTTTGCATTAAGACAATTTTAATAAAATCTCAGTCTTTTAACTTAATGGATACAATCTACAGAAAAATATTTTAATGATAGCTCTTTGCCTATAATTATTTATACAGTTGTGTACTTGCTTGTTAAAGAAAGCAACAATTATAAAGTTCAAAATATCTCAGATTTGTGCAAAAAAAAAAAAAAAGCATTTTTTAAAAGCAGTCAACAGCCTTACTTAAGGGAATGATGAAAAAGTGTCCAGATAGTATTTTGCAAAGAGCCTCCTGAGTTTGTATCTTTGTGTGAGCGCCTGTCATTAAGGTGAAGCAGCATAAAGAACATCCCTCTTATATGTGGATTTGGCCAAAACCTACGATAAATATGTAGGAGCAATTTCACAGACAGTGAGTTAAACCTCTTCTTTATGTTAAATGAAATACACATTATAGCTTAGTTAAAAAATAGAGAAAAAACTTAACTTCTAAAATAAAAAAATAAAAACTATATAGAATTGTGTGTATATACAGTATATATGTGTGTGTCTGTGTGTATTTATGTATATACATATGTATATATACAAAGCAAGATACACTATCCACTAAAAACACTTTATGAAAGATGCACTCTGTAAGGAAAAAAAGGTCCTCATCACCATCATGATATACTATAATAACATGTTTCTCATAATTAAAGAGCTTCATGATTGTTTATTAGCACTATCTGCAAAAAGCATAAGTCTCTGACCACACATGTGCAGTCTTAGACTGAGTATTACCATCCATTCGTCTGCAAGCCTCCGCGTTCTGCGGTTGCCAGCCGAGGCGTGCCAGATCCCAAATGAGACGCGCAGTGGACCAGACGACACAGTTAGCCTTTATAGCTTTAGTTACCAGTGCTATCAACGATAAGATCAGCAGATAGGCTGGCAAAGATAAAATGTCTGCAGCTCTCTGCAATGTCTTGTTTGTCAGTTTGTGTGTCGGAGTGCCGCTTTGAAACCGATTAAGACAAATTTACTGCATAATCTTTTGTAGGTTTACATTTGGTTCCTCTGGTTCACACATGAACTAATGCATTGTATACACACACACATGCATATATATATATATATATACATATATATATATATATATATATATATATATATATATATATATATATATATATATATATATATATATGCCATTAGATAATAACAATCCTTGCGTTTAGTATGGACTGACATGCAAAACGGCCAATCAAACATACCCAGATTTACACGTCACTGCATGTGTCTTAAACAACACTGAGCTCCAGGACGAAACTACCAGATATGGAGTTTTTTCTTCCTCCTAGACTTTAGTGAAATGTGCATTCAGTCCCAGACTCCTAACCATGGTGTGCATAATGCGATTCACGTGGCAGAGGGAGCCAGTTTCAATGTTAAGTCAGTGGCACAGACGTGAATTGAGGCGATCTGAAGTCCCGCGGCACAATCTGAGCAAAGGGCGCGGCGTGGTGGTTTAGCATCAGTAGTAGTAGTGATTATGCTAAAAACATTAGCTGGTAGCTTCTCCCGCATGGGGCAGCGGCATCAAGCTTAGGTAGGCGACAAAAACGAGGCCGGCGCCACGTTTATCTGTTGTGTGATTCATGTTTGATGTGCATTACTTTTCCTCGACTGACCCGAGGCCAGACACTCAAAAACAGACATTGAACAGAAGGAAACCAAATGTTTTTGTTGTTGGCATATCATGCTCTGCACCGCCGTTGACATGACAACTACGGACAAACGGTTCCAAATCAAGAATGATGGAAATGTTGTTATCTGATATTTTTTTCAGTTTATATCAATGTAATTAAAAAAATATGTCTGATTTACTTTATTATATAAGGTATAACCATAAAAAGTATGAAATATATAACAAGCCTGTATTTCAAGGCCCAATCAATGAAACTTGTATTTTAAACATGTTTGCGTGACTTTTTTTTTTTTTCTTTTGCATGATGGGGACATAAATGAAGAAAAATCATCTTAAAATTGTGTTTTTTTTTAATGAATTTGTTATACAAATCCTTGTGAATTAAGGGGCAGACAAAAAAAATGCAGTTTGAAAAAGCTTGTAAGTGTGACGTACAAGTAACTACACCGAGCCACAAGCTCCATACTCCACTTTATTCTGATGCATCAGCTTGTAGACAACGAATGTTGGTCACTGTTTCTGTGGTTAAGCTTTAAGCTAAGGAGAGCATGTAAACAGATAAAGGATGAGAAACTATGTCCTAGAAGACAACACCGTTTTTTTATTTATTTATTTATTTTATTTTGGCTAATAATTTCATAATTTAAAGAAACACTGGTACATAAATATGAAATGTTCAAACTATTGGAGCTGGTCATTTTAAAGTGTGGGCACGCCTGATTTAGACCATAAGCTTTTTTCCCCTACGGCATAAATTTCGATGGATACAACATTTTTCATTTGAGTCTTTTAGCCAATCATGAAGTAGAGCTAATTCTCCCCCAATTGTTCAGGGTTCAATTCGTTCAGGGCCACCGTTGAAGGTGTTAGGACGCGCCAACCAGTCAGGCGCACCCAATGAAGGACCTTACATTCGTGACACACACGCAGATTGTGTCACAGATTTCCTCTCCCACTGTCTGATGTGACACAGTGAGTGGAGTCTGAACTGCTCTCCCAGAGTGAGGAGCTGGTACTTGTTTGTTCTCTCCGTCTATCTAAGATTGGTAAACACAACGCCAGCCTGTGCTCTGCATGGAAATCAGCCGGGGAAGCTGCTCAGCCCTGTCTGCTTGGATTAATCTTTAACAGGTCAAGGTCAGACACATTACAACAATGCCAGGACGGTAATAAGCGTGTCTGAAGATTTTGCAAGCTCTAATTTAATTCCGAAAGTTTAATGTGGAGCAGTTGAGGGACAAAAAAAATGGATGAGAGAATTGATGTGCGGGAGAGAGAAAGTGAAAGAGAGGAAGTACGGCAACTCGGGCGGTGAATTGACGGTTGCCTGAAGCAGGACCTTGTCACAGCACCACTAATAGGTTTCCACTCAAACCTCCTACGCACATCTGAATGTTGCAGCGGTTTTCTTTGAAGAATTATCCAAAGCTTTCCAGCGAAGGACACAATCGGTTAGTATTCTCAGAGTTTCCAGACTCGCTTTGTCAAATTAATACTCCAGAACTCGCCTAATCTAGCTTCAGAAAAGAAAGGGGGAAAAAAACCCAAACACTTCACATAAAAGCAAAAAGGTGGTAACTTACCGCCATAAAAACAAACTGTTTTTTAAACAACGTAGGAATTTGATTTAACGCAAGGAGACAAGAGCTGAATTTGCTGTTAGTCTTATGGGACTCCAGCTCCGCCTTGTCTTTTCTTGTTCCCATGAATGATAATGGCCTCATATATCCTGGAAGGCCAGGGTTGTTAGTAGTAATTGCTGCTGGAAATTGAAAATCCTTTGTCAAGTTTCTGAACTTTTGTGGGACTGAGGAAAGACACATCGCCAGCCCCGATGGACTAAAGGAGATAGGAACTGCCTCAAAAATGACCAAAAAATTGAATATATCTAGTTTGTGAGCTGCATTTATTCCACTCTTTAGGAATGTTCATGACATAATTAAAAAATCACGTCTAATAATGTGGTTACAAAATGAAATAGCTTTAGAAAGACAAACCATAGCTTGGTTATTCACACAAATGTATAAAAACATGAATTCAAACAACTGCCTAATAAGAAAGTAAGGACATGTGGGTGTTTGAAGTGTTTGTTGGCTACAGCTGCTTCTAAATCTTTTCCTGATAGTCTACTTTATTTGTTGAAAGTAAAAACCCTCCTGACCTTGAAAACAGACTAAACAAGTTAGAACTTGACTGCTTGAAGCAAAGGCTTCACCTGCAAGTGAACCCTGGTGTGAATTAGTGACAGGAAGAAAAAAAGTTCTGTTAGTTGATAGCGTGAGCATATAAAAGTACTAATCAACAAATGCTCGTTGAAAGACTAACCATTGACTGTATATAGAGAACTGGATTAAGCGAGTCAGATGTCATGCATAGAAAATGACTTACTTCCGGTTCCAACCAAATAAGGTCAACTCAGTCGCCATTTTTCCACGATATGTCCATTGCCATTTAGGAACCATGACTGGTCCATGTCTTTCTTAGTCTACATTTCCATGACAATCACTCTCTCATATCGGTAGTGAGCATATTATGCCTCGTTTCCACTGAGCGGTCCAGACCGCACTAGAACAGGCCGGACTGGACTTTTGAGCATTTCCATTACAAAATGGACACTTTAAGCGGGACCGAGTGGCACCATTTCTGGTCCCCCGTCTGTCATAGGTCCATAGGAAAAATGGAATGGACCCGTTAGGGCGGAGCTTCTGTCGTCACTCGATGTAATTGGCAGAAAGGTTTTACAACAACAGCAAGCATCCGACCAGAGCTTTTTACCAACTTAAGATCCAAACCAAAAGTTTTGTTCTCTTTTCGACTGTATTCTTCTTTGTCTCCTGCAATCCTTATTTGCGTGGGTGTTTTTTTTATGTGGTGTGTAATTCTGAGTATGTAAAAAGAGCAATGTTATAGTTCAAGAAATAAAAACTGAGAGTAACACAAAACAGAAAAAAACACAAAAACTGCAGACTAAATGCTGTCAATAGATCCATACCAGAACTGATGTGGCAAACCACAGAGGAACTGCTCCCTAGGGGGTCAGTTGGCTGCTTCAGCTCAAGGCCACATGTCACAACACCAACACACATTTATCTCAGACCCACGGGATGGAGCAGCTTTTGTGTGAATCATATAAATACACAACTCACACACAGACAAGCAGGCAGCAGCACAAACTAATCTTCTTATGCTGAAATAAATTAGGAATAAAGTTGTCAAATCTCCCACCTGGATTTTTACAGTCTTTGGCTTATAGTTCTACTTTTCCAGTAGTAAATTTGCTAAAAAGTTGTCTATACATACTTTGTGTGTATATATATATATGTATAATATTTTTTTTTACAAGTAACATGTAACTGAGTAGTTACAAATGTGAAACGTTTTTTTGAACTACACAACAGTTTCAAGTTTCTTAGTGGGAAAACACATTTTTAAATCACGGGTTCCCAACCTACGGGCAACAACCGGGACAAGTCCAATACTAGGACGCGGAGGGCACCAGTACCCCAACTTAGTACCTGTCACCGGATGTGGTACCAGAGTACCAGACCAGAGTCGGTACCAGTTTGCGTCCGGCACCGACTCTGGTCTGGTACTCCGTTCGGTGGCAGGTTAGGATACCAAGTTTTTGGTACGGGAGGTCCTGAGGACCAGTCTGCATCCAGTACCAAATCCGGTACCGGGTCCTAAAGGGTTGCAGACCCTTGATTTTATGAACAGCCAGGAAGGCAAAAAATGGGCAGTTGGGGACATCAAAAATGTCAAAAAGTGACGCGGAGGGGTCCTTAACCATAAGCCAAATTAAATTTTAGAGTAATGATGGTCCAATAAAGTGACAACAGCTGGGACATTTTCAGCAGCCATAACTTTCATACAAGGGGGAAACTTTTGACGATTGTTTGCATTATTAAAAATATATGTGGCTCAACTAAGGCAAGACAGACAGAATCACCGTTTCATTTATGGATATGATGTGAGCTGGGATTTGCTTTAAATTTCATCACACATTCCTTACACATTCCGCATTCCCTTCCTCGGAATAAAATTTTATATATTTTAAAAATGTGCAGAATCAGTTTTCAGCATAGTGTTAATATAACTGCTCATTAAAAAAATACTAACTTTAAAAGATATATTTCTACATTAAATGCATCTATTCATCTGTTATCGAGCTCATAATTTATGTGTAAGGCAACTTTTTTTTTAATCCAAGGAAAGCAGATTTATTTTTGACTAATGAGCAAATTCAGCTCAATTTAAATTTATTTCTCATGGACAATCAAATTTGTCTTAAGGTTTTGTTTTTATTTTCCATGTATTATTCCATATTTTGTGCTTTTTGTTCTAAATGAATGGAGCAGTAAAGACAAAATGTTGATATATATTTTAGATATATGGCATTACTTGCAATAATAATAGTGTGAATGCTGTAAGCTGAATGCGGCTGCTGAAGATTAAGATGCTAGAGCTGATAGCTAAATATAGAACCTCATAGCCAAAAATGCTGAAGCCTAAAGCTTGCTAAAATACTAGCTTAATGCCAAATTAGGCAAAAAAAGGAAACATTTTGCCAAAATATTATATATATTATATTATGCCAAGCATATTATTAAAATATTAGATAACCCCAAATTAGCCTAAAAAACTGGAGCTTTTCTAAAATAGCCAAAATGGCTAGCATAATCCTAAAATATTAGCTAAACTCCAAATTATCCTAAAAAAATGGAAAAATGTATAATTTTGCCAAAACAGCTAGCATGATGCTAAAATTTTAGCTAAACTCCAGAGTAGCCTAAAAACTGAATAAAAATCTCTAATTTTGTGAGAACAGCTAGCACAATGTTAATATTCAAATTAGCTTAAAAATTGAAAATATGTCTCATTTTGCCAAAACACCTGTCATAATGCTAAAATATTAGCTAATTCCAAATTAGCCTAAAAACACCTAGAAATGATCTAATTTTGCCAATATTTTAGCATCCTGCTAAAATTTTAACCAAACTCCAAATTAGCCAAAAATCTGAAAAAAATGTCTACATTAGTCGAAACGAGCTAGCATGTTGCCAAATTAAAAGCAACACTAGAATTATCCAAAAACCCCATAGTTGCTAAATATTTTAAGGTTTGAATGAAGTCTCGAGCTGAGGGTTTACAGAAGTTCACTAGGTTTAAAGTGCACACAGTTTTTGAGGGATTTTAGTAATTTGTCATTCATATCCTATGGGGCATCTTTTGGTCAATATTTAAAGAAAAATATAAAGTTTATGAATACCAAAAGTACAACCAGTAATGTCCTGAATGTTTTGATACCAAAATTGCTTAAGTCGTTGAAAGTGTAGTTTTTATGTCCCAAAAATCATATGGAAAGAAGTAGGAGAATCACACGTGTTTAAATGCTACACAAAGTCAGAGCTGAACTGTGGTTATAATCCCAAACACGAAAGGTTTAAACAACTTAAAACCACCGCTTAACATTTCTTTTTTCTGTTGACAGGCAAATTTTTATTTTTAACTTATAAAAACGGCTCCTTATTTTAATGTGTAGAAACTCATTTCTTTGCATTAAGCTATTCTGAGAGTGAATTCCGCGTTTGCACCTCCTGGAAAAAGAGTGTAATAGCCTGGCACATCATTGTGACAGAGAACAGGCCATTTAAAAGCCACTTGATAGGTATGGTAATTGCTGCCAGCCCAAAGACATGGAGCCCACAGCCTTGATTCTTTTTAGAAGGTGCACCAATAAATAATCCCGTTTTAATGAGAATCTCATTCACGCTGAGTTTACTCACTCGTCTACTATAGGGATTACACTGTGCACTTGTTCATGTAAATGCATCCTTTCTGTCTGGGATGTATGCGCGGTGTGACTGATAGAAATGATTGCTATCGCAGTCAGAGCGATGCCTCAATCACCACCACTTTTCTCAAGTAAAGTACTGACCTGGAATCATTTCATTTTGAAAGGAACTGAACATCTTTATAGCATACTGGAGCTGACAGGATCTATGGGCTAACGGGCTTTTGAGAAGGAGTGTTTAGGTTTAGATATTTTATTTGCAATTTTTTCTGCAACCTGAAGGACATGCGGCTCTTTTATCAATCCATTCTGGCTCTTTGGAGTTCAAGAAAAATGCTGACAATCTAAATAAAGTTTTGTTCTTAATGTTTAGATGAATAACATTTCCAATAACTGAGCAAAATAATGGTAAAATGTTTAATCAGCGCTTAAAGGACATCCTCTTCTGCTGCACAGAGTATTTGCATTTACATGTAGTCAATTGATTTTTCTTAAAGAAATTGGATTCTACACCAATGTAAGGGGAAAAAGGATGACAGAAATTCTCGATTTGACTTTTTTTTCTACTGCAGCAGGAGGATCTTTTTTTTTATCTTGAAAATAATTTTTTGTGCTGCTGTCAAGCATTATAAAATAAAAGCATAAAACTACTGTAATTCAATTACTGTAAATGTTTAAAAGCTATTTTATAAATGTATTTCTCAATGGCTACCAAAACAAAGTACTATATTTTTTTCTTTTTAAGGTAAGTTGTTTTTTATTGGGTTTAAGTCAGAAAGAAACAAGACCAAATGGTTTTTTTTTAGTGTTAAAAATTTCAGATCCTTGGTTTAGGAAGACCAAATTTTAAGGCTTCCTACAAGTTTTTCAAGTTAAATTAAAGACTTTTTAAGACAGTTTAAAGCCATAAATGTCAAAATTATTACAATTTTCTGAGTTTATTTTCCATTTCATACATTATTTCTCATTTTATTCCTTCCACCCGGTACACAGCAAAGCGAGTTCTGCTCTACAGAGGCCGACGGCAGACTGGCAGTGGAAATTCTGAAATCTAAAATGTTTGTAATTATTTTAATATAATTAAAACGTACAGTACATAGTTTGTCAACATTGCCACACAAATTGAAGTTGAAATTCGTTTAACCACAACAAACTGATAAGAAAAAGGCCACACTGTTCTCAAACTCTTTTTTTCTTTCATTTTCAGTAGCAGACTGGTGATAATGGACTTTTTTTTATTTTACGAACATCACACTGAACTGTCCCTGACTGCAAACATAAAAACATCACAGCAAGTGAAAGGAACGTTTAAGTAGCAACTTGTGTTTCACTCTGCTTTGTAAATGCCTTCATGTGGGTTTGACAAAACTAAGTTCTCATCAGACCAAAAATATTTAGATGTTTACTTTTTTGCTATACAATTCAAAGTTTTATCAGATATTTTTGATTGACAGCTATCAAACTGATCAAAGCAGGGAAACATTCACCTCATAATTCACAAACACAATGGATTACACGACCGCATGTTGACTCATTTTCTTTGCTTCCGTTCCTTGGGAAACACAAGAGATGACAAAACTACACACACATACAGGAGAAAACGGCGCCACTTCGTCTTCATTTGGAATCAAAATGAATAATGGGTGAACATTACAAGTGGCACTTAATAAAAATAAATAAATACATTTTCGACGTAGAAGAGAAGAGGGAGCTTGAAATGTCCAGAGGCATCGGCTGAGCGATCGTTTTTGTCCCATCCTTTACCCCTAGTGGCACAGACTCAATCAAACTCTCCTCGCACTTGCCCGCGCATTAGCTCGGCAGGCGCAGACCTTCCTTCACTCCCTCAATTAAACGCCCACCCGTACATAATTAACGACTGTTTTTTTTTTCCTCCAAAAGATCAATAATGCTCCTGTTCATTAAAAGGTCCCTTTGCTCAGTTCACTCTACGACATCGGAGGAGATGACTGCGCCTAACTAAATTTCTGTTTTTGTTTTCATGTTTGTGGGTCTTTCTTTCTTTTTTTTTTTTTGCAAAGCCAATGCAGTCAAAGCCAGACAGAGGAAACAGATTTAACTGAAGGAAATTTCATTTTATGAAACATCAAAGTGGTCTTTGCTTGGAAATGCTATCTCTGAGGACAGCCTAAGGAAAGTAGATTAATCTAAGAAATCAGTATGAAATGTAAAACAAGCTAAGAAAGGCGATTTGGTTTGTTGCTGCCACAATGTGGGGCAGTTCTGTCAAAAAAGAACCAGATCTGTCGTGCAGTTGCCTCATCATGCATTTGCTTTAAAAATCTACTTCAATGAAAATCATGTTTTTGGTGTTTTTAACATTTTCTCAGTGGCGGACTTAGAAGTTTGGGGGCCCCGGGCAATCAATAACAGGGAGCCCTCTTCAGTTTTATTATTATTATTGTTTTTATTATTCAATCCTTACCAAGGGTGAACTATCAAATAAATTCATCCCTGGGACACTTTTATACGGTATTAATTTCAAGATTCCAATTATTTTTGATTACTATTTAAAAACTGAAAGTTACATTTATAGAATTTGCTAATTAACCACCCAAGAGGATGAAATACTTCCACATGATCTTATGCTATTTCATTGATTTGGAGTGTTTTTTGTTTGTTTGTTTGTTTGTTTTTTCACGACAGAATGAAATAATGATAAGCGTAAAATGTATTTTTGACACTTTTATTAATGATATGTAAACCCCTACATGTTCTTGTGACATTTTTCTGACGATGAAGGACTTATGTGAAGCTTAAGGGTGCCATACCATGAAAAAACAACTTTTTGAGCTTTTAAGTGTATTAAATTGTTAATTCCTCACTATAAAGAACCCCCAAGCGGTATTTTGATCCATTCATACTTTTCTGAGTAATCCTTATAAAACCTGCGGTCTCAACGGTAGCCCCTCCCATACCCATGAAAACGAGCGGGTCCTCACGATCTTTCAAGAAGAGTCTGCTCCGCCCCCCAGGCTAACACAACCACTTTCTCTGCAAAGCTAGCAGCTCAAGCTAGCAATGATTAGCTAGCTTTGTGAATTTCACCATAAAATGAACCACTTAGCCATCACCATTCTGTCTGTGCCAAATTTGGGGTGTAAAGGCACTGGCTACACATTATGTAGGCCTACTTTTATATTTAATATTTAAGGACGGCTCTAGGATGACGTCATGAACTGGGTGGCACCCACCCAAAGGCGATGCCTCAGAGATCGAGTCATTTTACTTCCGGATATGCAAAGAGTTTGCAAAACTAACTCTTGTTTCATAAATCATTTGTTTTTTTATTGTTCCAAAGGAAATATATGAACATTTATATGAATATAGTTCACTCTGAAAAACTTAAGAAAATCATGGTATGGCCCCTTTAAATTGCTTTCTGAGTCTTTCTTCATTCGAATCAGAAGCAGATGGGAAAAAAATTCACTGGGCGGCTCAGAAGCTCTCTGATCTGCACCATTCTGATTTATCCTCTTGTAGACAAATTTATCCATGTGTGTATGAGCTAATATTGGGGTCAAAACTGTACAGCTGAATAGGACCAATATTTATTTATTTATTTCCATTTTTGTTGCACCGGTGAAGATAGGCTGGGAGTGTGAGGGGCTGTAAGCTAAAAGGAGAGCGTGTATACACATGGGTGACGGGAAGGGGGACCGGGTTGCCCCGTGCCAACAGTACTGCCCAAAGACTATTTTTAATAAATCAGAGCCACTCTGCAGAAACTACGTCCTAGAAAACGACACAGTTTTTTTCTTATTTTGGCTAAAAATGGCAAAATCTTAATTAAAAGACCACTGGGAATACTTTGAAAATTGACCAAAAGATGACCAGTGGGACTTTAAGGGGCTAAATCAAGCACAACAAAGTCGTATACTGTATTCAAGCTCTTGTAAGCAAATACAATCCTTGCATCACTTTGTGAACCTACCCCGAGCATCGCCCCTTACAGGGGCAGAAACAAAAGACTCGCCTGTCACTTCTTAAAAGATAAAAGATCAATAAACAACAGGAGCTGGATTTAACACTGAGCACGGTTGACTGCCAGTCACCTGCCGCAATAAACACGCCAACCGAGTATAGACCAACCATTGCTCCAGTCTCGAGAATATACACATACACGGCCGAATGCAGTTTTCCCACTGTAATGATTACTGTATGTTGTGCTGTTGCTTCTCACCTCTTCCATCTGCCACGCAATCACAGCATCCCTGGAGATGGATAACAGGGTTTAGGCACCAAAACAGACTCATACTTGAGTGTTTTTTTATTGTTTTTTTATAGGATTTGCCATCTGAAGCTGCAATTTAGAGTCACTGTATTAAATGATTCAGTTTAAAAAAAACTCTAAAAGTTTGTTGTTTTTACACAGGTAGCATTGTTGTCTGTCTTTGGATTTTTCTTCTTACTTGTAAAGCCTGAACTTAAACATGACCCCATTGTTTTTAAGAGTTGCAATAAATTACATGTCACATGATAGTTTTCAGAAAAAGACTTCATTCAACTTTAAATGGAACTCACATTTATAATTTAATCTTGTAAAATACTCAATGTAATTTAAAACTGACTTTCATACCAGGCTTAGAAATGGCAACTTCCAATGAAAAGTCAATCTAATCCTTTTGCTATCTTATGGGTCCAGATGACCCCAGCCTTACATTGGAGTCTTATCCATCCTATGACACATGTGGATGAATGTGGACAGGATTTCACATCTACCACGGACAGCAATGAAAATCAAAAATCATTGAAAAAAAAGTTAAGCACGCTGTCTAGTGGGGTCTAGGTGACCCCACTCCCAACCTCAACATACCTTGAATAGCACAAGGGATAAATCAGTGTTCAAAACTCCTAAGGCACATTCACACCAACCGCGATGACTCATGTTTAAGCATCCACTTCTAATAAAAGATCCATGTAAACCCTTGTTTCAGGCTTCCATGTCAAGAACGCTTGCGTCCATGCATTACTAAGCAAGTTTTTCCTCTACCCCTCCAACTTTTCCCAACTTCTCCATTTGTATGGGCATTTGAAGCGGTAGTGGTGTCTGAACTTCCTTTTTTTAAGGCGAAGACATAGGGACTCGGGGCTTGCTATCCTTCTGCCGGTAGGGTATTAAGCGTCGCGCTGTGCTGTGGAGAAACCCGTTTCTTCATGTGGATATGCTCTGATCACAGAAGTTTACATTTAAAGGTCATAAGGATTGTTGTTTTAGCGTAAAACAAATGTCGTTATGTATTTTCCACACAATCTCACTCCCAACATATAGACGTATAGTTAGGCCCCCCTCTGCATCACTTTTTTACGTTTTGGGTGTCCCCAACTCATCATTTTTGATGTGGTAGCTGTTCCCATTAAATCACGGGTCCCCAACCATCTGGACGCAGTACCGAACGCGAACCAATACTGGGTTACAGTATAGGTGCCAAATTGGGTTAGGGTACCAGTACTGGTCCAGTCCCGAGGGTTTGGGATCTTGATGAGCATATGCATTTTTCCCCTGTCTGTGGCCCGGTACCATGAAGCCCTCAGACCGGTACTGGTTTGCAGCCCGGACGTTGGAGACCCCTTATTTAATGGGAACAGTCAACACGTCGAAAACGATGAGTTGGGTGAAGGGGCCCGAACCAAATGTCAATCTATGATGAGTTAGGAGGGGGAATCCATTGGTGTTTTACGAGCACTGGCAGCTACGCACTAACACACATGACAACTATTTATGATGTCATAGAGTGGTAATGTCATCTAAATTAGATGCTGGAGCAGAGAGAAGAGAGGAAGAGGGAAGAAGAGAGAGGTTGGGGTTTTTCGTACAAAACGTGCAGTTATAGAACACGCGTTGAAACTTATACCAGAAGACCTTTGACCAATCAGGGACTTTGTAGTGATGTAGCGTAGTGATGTCAAAGCGTGATCCTTTACAAAACACAGAGGATGCAACTGGTTGAAAATTCATCATGAGGGAGAATTATGATACCAAGTCTTTCATATATTGGAAAAGAGTTGTGAAAGAAAAAGTCTGGAACAAGATTGGCACCACTTTGACATTTTGCAGCAAGCCTCTTCCAACTGTGTGTACATGTTCTAGTAACAAAAGCAAAAACCCACATTCAGTGGTCCTTCAATGCACCACACATGCCCAGCATGATCGTAGTCTAAGACACACTTTGAGACAGAACCCTAGTAATTCTCAATGAGTTGAAATAACCAAAATATTCAGTGGCTTCATGACTTTTTATGTCCATGATAAGGCTGATAAATAAGTGCTGATTATAATTTACAAGCATCAATCTTTTTTGTCCTCTAATTTTTGCATCTGCCTGCGTGTCAGGATCCAATTTTTCAGAGCCAATTTAAAATCCTTTCACTCTTGGTCACTCTTGCTGCAGATGGATTCCCCCGTGTAACATCTGCTGGTCTCTAGGCACCGCACATCCCACCATTCAATCCCTTGCTCATAAGCTGGTGAAAAATTGCCCCTTAGAATCTTCTTCACAGTGGAATCTTCATTCACAAGGGCAGCTGTTGGCTGTATAAAGCCCAAATCTTTCTTTATTTCGTGTGATGTGCTAAAGACTGCCGCCTGACTTCTCACTGTCTTCCCTCACTCTGATGAATGTGGTCAAACAGCCCTGAATTCCCCGGCTCCCCGCGCTCCGATGTGTGCCAGTCTCTTGGATTATGAGACATATGGAGGCATGTGAGCTCACGAGCATGAGCAAATGAACTCGGTAAGTCGAACACACTTACGCAGGCACGGCTCGCAGGCGGTGATTGGGGGAAACCAGCAAAAGGAATGTGCGTGTTCCCACTGATAAATACTGACATGTTTTGAAAGGTTGCATATTTTATTCAGAAATGTCACTCAGCTGAAAACGGGAGATTTGCAGAAACCTTTGGAGGAGAATAAAATCCTAAATATGCAAATCCATGTCAGAATTTTTCATTTTTATGGGATGTTAATCTAAATCTTGATCATCTTATCTGTCCTGAAATTCATAATTCTACTATTACACTAAAATATAATCAATCATAAATACTGAATACATAAAACTGAAATTGTTTTACATATGTAAGAGTGTCCAAGTGTTATCTGCAGAAAGAAAAAAAGCAGAAGGGCATTACAGCCAACTCCCTGGGCAGATGGTAGAGCGACTGCCAACTGTCATGTGGACTGTAAAGTGCAGCACAAGGGTCACTGTAAGTGTAACAAGTTATTGTCATCAAAGCAGGAGGTTTGTGTGTGTGTGTTTGTGCAAAGAACTCGTTTCTCGGTGCACGCGCTGAGTCTGGGTTTGATCAGTGCCGAAGGATTTAAAGCTACTAATACCTTCTCCTGGCTTGGTACCAGTGACATACTTTTTGCTACTTCATCTTTTCTAAACTGCAGATCCCTGGTGGGGCGAGAAAACAAAACGCAGGGAGGAAAAAAATATTATCATTTCTATTCAACAATTTTCTATGCAAGCTCCTACCCACAGGAAGCATTTCATCTGTAAAACAGAACCAGAAAAGGTTTGTGTTTTCTTTTATTTTTAGCTGTTTTATTAAAAATCAAAACCTTTTCTTAAGCTAAATTCATACATTTATTTATTGCACTGTCTGATGTTTTGTTTATTTATCATTTTCACATTCAAATAAGTTAATATT
>NC_050516.1:24718403-24730631 GCF_002922805.2 Oryzias melastigma
CCGTTTTTCAGTCATAACTAACTCATCATTGACAAAGATGAATCATCATTAATACCAGCCTCTTTGAGCATTGCTAATACAGCAAAATGAGTATTTTTAAATTTTTAAATGAAATACAAACTCAAAATAATGATAAAACTGTTCGAGCTACATATTTTTGATCCTTTGCCATCCTTTTAAATTCTACTGCCTCCCTCTTCTCTCCATATAAAATGTTCTAGCTCCACTAGGGCTGGGCGATAGCATTTGGGTATTGATTTGATACCGATCTGATACCAGTCAATATTTGATCTGATACCAATCAAATAATTCTTAATATCTGATCTGATATTGATCCGATACTATTCAGTATTGCTAAAATTGGCTGGTATTAATCTGATATCGATCCAATACCGGTCAATATTTGACCTGATACCAATCCGATACCCTTCAATGTTGGCAATATTGATCGGTATCGATCTGATATCGATCCGATACTGGTCAATATTTTTGATTAGACCTATCCGATACCGGTCAGTATTGCCAATATTGATCTGTATCAATCTGATACCGATCCGATACCAGTCAATGTCAACAATATTGATCGGTATCTATCTGATACCGATCCCATACTGGTCAATGTTTGATCTGATATCGATCCAATACCGGTCAATATTGCCAATATTGACCTGTATCGATCTGAAACTGATTCGATACCAGTCAGCATTGCCGATATCGATACCAATATTAATACTTTTCATAAATGAGGTGGATCTGACACGACCCTCAATATCTCAATTGCTTTTAATTGCAATTAATTATTTTTTTTTTTTTGTAAGTTTCCCTTTTTTATTTTCTTGATAAACATAAAACAAGAATTAGGACATTTTCAGTAAAATTGGAAATAGTTTATTAAAATAAAAATGTCTTGAAATATAATAAAAAAAATGATGAACTGAATGCAAAAAAGTCCACAAACCAAAAGAAACAAGTAACTATGATACAAAAATAAATCAAAATGTTTAATGGGGAAACAATGGTAGGAATGTCAATAATTTGTAACTGCTTAGCCTTTAAACATTACAATAAAAACAGGTGAAACATAGCTTGTAAAAAACTAGAATGCAAAAAATTCGAGTGGAAATAGGGTGAATAATGCCTGCCGCCTGCATGGATGCACTGTGAGATCCGCTGCTGGGATCTCACAGGACGGGTGAGAGTGTTGAGGCAGTAACTCAGCGGCGTCATTTTTCCAGATACAGAAAAGTTTCAAACATGAGTGGAAATATTGACATCTGCAGGCCAGTACCGATCCAATACCAATTTGGATCGATCTGCACAGCACTAAGCTCCGCCCCTGATTATTTTTATTATTACTAATATTATAATATTGCATCATGGAACATTAGAGGACAAGATACTAGTATGGGATTCCAACATGTTTTAATTATAGTTTTTGGTGCAGAAAGTCTAAAAAAATATAAATAAAACATATAATATAGTTAGAATTATGGAGTAAAAATCAAATATTGATCCAGTGTAGCACCGAGTCTGTGTCTCCCTGTGCCAGTCCCCAGGCCGGATAAAATACAGGATTGTGTCAGGAAGTGCATAAAACTCTCTGCCAAACAAAAAGTGTGAATTAGTGAAAGCTGATTCACTGTGGCGTCCCCTGAAGGGAAATAACAAAAAGTGAACAAGATATTTAATCATATGTGAATTGTCTTTTTGGATTAAGCAAGAAACATGAATTTGAAGCATGAACTCATGGATTTGTGGTGGGGTAAAAAAAAAAAAAAAATACTTATCCCAGGAATGACCAATGACATATGGCAGTACATAATAGTGGGCCATTCGTTTGGAGTTGCTTTATCACTAAAGGAAGGATAAGAGAGCTGTCTGATAACAGTAGAAATACTGTTCGCCTAAAAGGCCACAAGGCACATGGTAAATATTTTTAAACCTTTTTTTTTCTCTCAGCCTTTTTAGTGTGAGGCAAGTGTTTGGATGCTCCAAAAGTCTGTTTTTAAAAACCTGATGTTGCCAAAAAGTCAAAGATATGCCATGCAAATTATTAAAAAAAGGAAAAAAAAGCATTTCTTCCTGGCCTGGAGCCATGTGAGCGGCTCCAGCCTCCCCACAGATCGCTCTAGGTCTGCATTATGATACACGCAGCAAGCTGAACTAAGGAGCGGTTTATAAAGAAGGGCCAAAAGGTTCTCCTACTGAAAAAGCACACACATTTAAGACCTCTGACTGCAAAAAATGTGTATATATATAACTGACAGCAGTTTTGGAGAACCAAAGGCAGAAGTGAACAATTTAGGGATGTGCTGAGAATCTATGCATGTTGGTGTACTGCAGCTGGGACTGCTGGATCAAAAAAAAAAAGTATAAATATATTTGATCAAAATATGTTATACAGAAAAAAAACAGCAATAGGGTCCATTAATTACACTTTCATCAACACAAAATGTTGTTTCATACAGGAAAGATGCGTTAATTCACTACTAGTACATTTATCATGCAACATTTAAAGTTCCACACCAACTATATTTTTTTCTGTGGAAAAAACGCTCCCAGTCGTCTTTAAATTATGATTATGCAGTTTTTAGCTGAAATCAAAAGCCTGTTTTGTTTTTAAGACACATTTTAGCTTTTTATTTTTAATTCAGGGTTGTGGGCGGGGCTATTGGCGCAGAAGTTAGCTCTGCTAATATCCCATCAAACCTTTGCTTACATTCTCTCATGCTAGTTTACGGCTTCATACAACAAGCTAATATTAGCCTAGCAAAACAACTGCGCACAATATTGGAGGCTTCCAGCCATACAGTTTTGAGCCAGATACCAGCTTAGACGAGGAAATAAATTGTTTTGTCTACAAGTGGATACTTAGATGAAAAAGTAGGGTTTGACACGCCCATTTCAGCAGCTGCGTCATTAGCCTGAGCATTTTTCAAGCATTCAGTTCTAATTAGCTTCTTATTTGAAATAAGAAATGCTGTTTTAATCATAAATCATTTTATATAGGTCCTCTACTGTTAGGGATATACTACAAAAACAAGCTAAAAATACAAAAAAGATGATTTTCATTGGAGTGGATCTTTAAAGAGCCTGTTTTTTGGGGGTTATTTCTTGTTTTTCTTGTTTCCTGTTTTTCTTGTATGTAACACTGACTACAATATGGTGCTTTGAATGGGCTAGAACAGCATTTTGGACGCGCACTTTGTACCCAATAAAACTCCTCTTTTTACACCCGTCTTGGGACAACTTCAGTCTATGATAGCACAGACATGCTGCCATTTTCTTGCTGTAATTATCACACAGTTTGTGGTTGTGTCCAAATTTCCCCCCTAATCACTATACAGTGAATTTGCCATTTTTAGCGATGTCCGAATCTACTAATTCCAAAATCGAGTGCACTGGAAATTTCCCAGAAGTCTTTGAGAAAAACTAGCTTACATCAGTGGTCACTAGATTAGCGGATATAAACCACAATTCATTGCGGTCGAAGAATTTCGAACAAATAAGCATGTTTAAATGTAATATTTGAATAAACCAACCACATTTTCACCATCAGAACACAGTGGAGTCATAAATAAACGTCGTGAAATGTTTGTTTTTGAAGTTACCACCTTCATCGATTTTGATTGGTCCTTTGTGTTAGCTCCGCCCCAACGCGCCACAACGTGCAAAAAGTTTTGAAACAGAAATTTTCAGATTTGAAAGCGAAAAAAAAAGAGTTTCAAAGTGAAAAAAAGATTTAAAACTGAAAAAAAAAAGTTTTGAAATTGAAATTTGAGTTTTTAAACCTAAAAAACAGAACATTTGAAGCTGGAAAGAATTAAGGTTATTTTAGAACACCAAAAGGTTTTAGGACATTTTACTTTTTTTTTTTTTTTGGGCCAAACACCAATTATTTTTTCAAAATGTTCTATTTAGGTTTCAAATATTAATGGCCCCAATTTGGCTCCATAGACATATATTTATATGCATTTAAAAAAATACATTTATATATACAGTATCAAACAACCAGTGATAGTAGATGTGTTCTATTCCTTTCCAGGGCATACTTCTGTAGAGTACAGATGCCCTCCTTGTATCTGTTGGGGTTTACTCTGAGTATTTCCACACACTCACCAAACACACAAGTAAGGTTGATTGATAATTTTTGAATTGCCACTAAAAGTGCTTGCTTGTCCTTAGGGTCATAAAAGTGATTGGATCGTAGCTCGCTTTGGTTTAACCTCCTGATTTGATGTCCAGGCGTGCATCCTGTTCCTTTCCTGATCTCAGCTGGAATGTGCTTCATCAAACCCCCCTCTGACTCCTTGGATTGGGCTTGGCCAGCATTGAAAATGAGTGTACCAATTTTGTAGTTACCTATTCCCTGAATAGTTCCAGGCTGAACACTTTGATGTTAGATACATATTTTCACTTTAATTATTGACTATTTGTTTAAAACTCTTCAATTCAAAGTGCTATTGCTTCTGCCCTGGCAAAAGAATAAGTCTATAATACCTCACAAACATGATTTTTTTTTTCAAAACAATTTTCTGCCTTAATTTATTTTTAAGATGTTACAGATGTATTTTTTAGATATTTAGCCCACCCACTAAGCCCCTGGTTAAGCCAATGTGGGCAAACACAGGTGGGCCACCACAGAAACTACAGACAAACCCAATCAGGACCAACATTTTATGCCCCCTTTTTAAACCATATGGGGCCACGTGGCCTTGCTGGCTGGAATAATCTTCAGAATGAATCCGCTAACTTAAAAAATAAAGTCAAAGACTCGACTCAGAAACACAAAAATAAGGCTTTCAGTCTGATCACATCTGAAGTTTTATTCATTTCTGGATTCCTGAGAACTGGAAATTAACACTATGAGACTGAGCAGAATATTTCTATTTTATGATGTTATAAATACAAATTCATGCAAATTAAATTAAATTCTGGATTTGTCTGGTGCTCATTTAAAATCTTGCCAGATTCTTTCTTTTTTTTAATGACATATCCCCAGCCCTCGTTTTTACTTTTAAATTTGTACGCAACAAAATCAGTCTTCTGTTGCTGCCAAACAAAAAAGCTAAGTATAGCAATAACTGGAAACATATCTGAGCTTTTCTGCTTTTACTTTATCCAGTTGGGGTACAAACTAACATTCCTTCTGCCAGTTTTCTTTTTTTTTTTTTTTTTTTTTGCATGAGCAGAAGGTATAAATGTAGATGGAAATGTAATAAAGTCCCACTCTGATCATTTTTTGATCTATTATAAAGGCGTTCCAAGTGGTCTTTTAATTATGATTATACCATTTTAGGACTAAATCAAAAAAGTCTATGTTGTTTTCTAGGACATAGTTTATGCAGACCGGGAGTAGCTCATTAGAAATTCACCTCTGAGGTGTGGGCCGTTGGATGCAGCAACCCCGCCCCCCTTCCCCTCCCTGTGACAGCTCAGAACAAGGAGCTTATTGTGGCCCTCCCAGCGTATTTTCTATTTTTTCGTCTTTTCAGCAATTTTAATAAAAAAGTACTCATAAATGCAATACTTATCTTCCATCATGAGAAAAACGCAACAACACGAGTGTTTTTAGCATATGTTTGTATTCTGGCAACCACTACATGATCTTTCTTGCATCCTCTTGATAACGCCATTCAAACACACATTCAAGCAGCACTTCAAGTGTCAGTGTATTCATGCTTTCTATGCCCTTTTTTTCACCTCATCTAAGAAATACATGTTTACTCGAGTACACTTCAGTCTAGTATTAGCACCACCTACCTTGAGGCTGGCAGATGATTGGTCTTCCTACAGTGCCCTGGCTGTTCCATTGTGCCCCACTCTTCACTCATTTTCCAGTCTGATGATAAACAAAAAAAAGAAGGAGACTGTCATCAGAAAATACAATTTATCTCCTCTTCATGTGGTAAAAGAAATATGAAAATAACAATCTTGCTTACTGTCACAAATACTCTTCCAATGCAGGCGTGCATTCTTTGACCTTTTCATTTAAGCTCTAATCTATTTTATTATTGCAATCAACTTTGATTTATCCCAAATGTAACACCCTTATCTTTTGCATTTTAACAAGCTGAATTCCAGGGTTTAATTAATGATGGATCACATGAACACATTTATTCAACCAGATTTAGTGTTTTTATCATGTTTTTCTTCTGACTTGAAATTCTCCTTTTTCTATTTACCATACGGATTGTATTCATGCAACATGAAGAAGTTTGAAAATGTTCTGATATTTGTAGCCCTATCAATAGTGTGAACAAGCAGCAACAGCCTCCTACATAGAGCAATGCATGCATGAAAGTGCATGATGGCATTAGAATAGATTCTCTCCTTGTCATTTTACTGATTATTCTTTTCTCGTTTTTATTTCTTTTTTCATAATGAGTCAAAGTTTGGAGGCTGGGTTGCTTAAACCATCAACTCAATTTGCAAATAGCATGTTCGTCATCCCCCAACCAGCTGGAATATCTGCCCTCTTTTCGTAAATAATTGCTCTAAAGTCCTTCAGGTTGTCTCCTTGGTGTCATCCAACAATTCTCTTTCTTCTGTTTGTTGCCACGTTTTTTTTATCTCATCAAAGTATAACATGCCCTGGGGTGAATTTCTTTGTTATTCTCACTTAAATGGAAGGCATTCCCCACTCAGACTTTTTAATAGGAGTTTAGGAACAAGTGGAGAAAGGCAGGAAGGAGACAATTTGCTAATATAACGTAAAAACAAAAAATAAAAGTTGTAGACGATTAAAAAAAAAAAAGATGAAAAGCAAAGGTGAAAAAAAATGACCTTTTGGATGAAATGGGACTCTATGAGCAGACACCCTAAGATTAAGGGGGAAAAAAAAGACGTTGACTGCTATGATGACATTAGGTACAAGGCTGAGAGCGAAGGATGCTTCAGAAAGAATAATGCAGTGAGAGAGGCGCAGTCTACAATCCTCACTTAATTACCTGACGCTCTCCCGTCACCGGGGTCCAAAACACAAACACAGAAATGTCAGGGTTCCCCTGAGGTTCCAGAGCTGCCTTGACTGCTAATTACCACCTAACTTTAGTCTAATCACATAAAACTTTGTCCTTATCTCCTCTATAAGAAAGGGTTTCCTTGTTCGCATTATAAGTCACCTCCTCTGAGAGAAACGACAAACTCCAGGATTTAAATAAAGCTTCAGCTAGTGTGTAGCTGCTGTACAGATTTGTTGTTGAATAGATGTGAATATTGGTGAAGTTTATAATTAAAAGGTAAAGCATTTTATTGACAAACTGTAACTATTAATGTGTTTGATGTAAAGAAAACAGCATAATATACTGAAAAGTTTCTTTAACTTATGAAATAATGATATGATATAATAAATGGTATCCACATCACCACACCGAGTACTGTGATGCTTTCACTAAAGCGTTATTTAAAAAAAAAAAAACGACAAAGCGCCTTAAACTAAAGCACTTTATAAGGATACATTCTGGCTGTGTTTTCTGATGCTAAGCTAACGCAGCTAATATGCAGCATGGTAGTTTTTTTTTTTTTTTTCCACGTGTTACAGTTGGGAGTAAGCACATTCACATTAACATTTGTTAAAGTAGTATCTATCTATTTTTTGTTGTTGCAAACAAGGGGTGTTATTGTGAATACGCTAACACAGCTAGCATGTATGGGTATTGGATTGTGGGGTTTTTTTACCTGTTCAAAACCATACTTCCTCATGACGGGTTCTTTGATTTTGGCTAAAAATGTCATCATCATAATTAGAGGACCACTGTGAACGCTCAGTACTTAGAAAACTGTCTAACAATTATATCTTTTTGTAAACTTCTCCAGTTGCAAAATATTTTAAGCTTGACTTTAACCTAAAATAGCAACAAAAAAAAAGTCATGTACCACGGAGAGGTCTGACAGTATCTCTGCTGTTTAAGCTGTCATTACAGGGTAGTGCAGGCAATATTGCATGCTTGATTTACCATGTCATTCTGACAGCCTGTTATTGAAGATTACAAGCCGGGCAAAGTGGAAAAGAGGCATTCAACCTGACATAAATTTTACTTTAAACAAAAGTCATCAAGTAAAGCTGCACTCAGCCGTGCTCATGTTTTATGTCTCGATATCGCTTGTGTTGGTTCGCGTCTAACTGGGCAGCATATTAGTCACAACCGCCTCCCGTCAGAAGCACGGAGGAGGTCAGTAAGGCGATCCAAGGACACTCTGACATGAGCAAACTCGTTTTATTAAACTATTTGGAGTTTATGAATCAAGAAAAACTCTCGCCTAGGAAAAAGTGTTTTCAGCCAGGAGCTGGGATGCATATGCAAATATTCACAAATCACTTTGTCATAGCATGGGTTTGTGACTTTACTCAATGACAAAGATGATAGTCTCATCTGGGCCTTGCCAAAACACCTACACCTTGAGATAATATTGATCAAACAATCTAAATTACTCTCCAGCACTCTTTTATTTTCATTTTTTAATTGATTAAGTCAGTATTTTATTTGTTTTCCTAATTTTTCCACTGACTATGGTGCATGCTGGTGTTGACCTTGGAGAGGTTCCAGACTTTTCAGTATTTAAGATCTGATGGAATTTTCCATTTGATCTCATGCAAATACAGCCGTGCACTACTTAAAAGGATGCTGCTGAGTCCATTAAATCTGACTTCACTGGATGTTTGGAAATTCTCCTTCATGGGCACAGTGAAAAATCCTAAAAGAAAAAAAATCAGCTGAATTCACAAGTTGTAATCTTTGTGAGGCTAAATGTTAAAACGGTGTTAGATGTCAAGATTTTATAGAGGCAATACTTAAATGGTATTTTCTAACTTAAACTTTTCAATGAGCAGCTGTGCCAAGAAAGTCTGTGACTTAAACGTGAAAATTATTCTGTCACCATGTATTTCTAATGCCTGTTAATATCTATATGGGTTCTTGTGAGTAGTTCTTACAAACAGAAAGCACGATCAGTTTTATAAACACATTTAGACACTCTAAATAAGAACTGGACTGAGTGACTCCTCCCCCATGGTGTTCCAAATAGGAAGTACCCGCTGGCTTTTTTTTCGTATTGCGTTTTTTTTATATTGCTGTCTTTTAATTTGCAGTTTTTAAGGTGGTTTTTCGTATTACGTTTTTAAAGCATTTTTTTTACATCGACTTTGGAACGTTATGCAACATTTTTCAGTATTACTTTAAATTGGTAAAGTTTAGAATGAATCTACTGTTTTACATTGATGTCTTAAGTGTTGATATCAGTGAAAAATACTTTTTTTTCACTTCAGAATCTGCTTGAATTACATTCAATCCTTGTTGAAAGAATGTCAATAGTTACAGCTTTGGTGTAGTAAAATAAAAGAAATATGGGCGAGAATAACGTCAACATTAAGCTACAAGTATTGAAAAAAAAAAAAAATTGGTGATGGGACATTTAAAGACCTTTGGGTGATTCTCAAAAATGATCACATCAGCATTAAAACTGTGGTTTACATTTAAAAGAGGCCACCTAGATTCATAAGTGTCTAGTTCTTCGCATCGTCACGTCACAAGCTCCCATTCCATTTGTAGAGTTAATCATGTGGACCCCCTGAGAGCAAATGACACGGTCCTCTGAGAAGCACCCATCCTAAATCCTATGCAGATTTTCCGCCTCCCAGTGTGTATATTTCTGCTGAGCATCTGGGGGCGTTTTACACAGATTCCCAGGAGGCGCAAGACTATTTATACTTCACAAAAAGAGGATAGTTTGCAGATACCCCTCCCACCTCTAAGCCCCACCCTTGCAGCAGCAGCAGCAGTAGCTTGAGGCGACAATATTGACACATGATGGCCCAATCTAATCTTTTAATCACTTTGGTAACTTCGTGTCTTCGGGTTAAACAGGAAAAGCCAACACTGAGGAAGGAAAAATCGTCTGCTTAGATACGATATGATCCTTGAACACGTGTGGAAAACTACACACACACGCTTGGACTGTGCAGCTCCACCTTCAGAGTAGCGTGGTGGAGCCTTCTGTATCGGCTGGTATTAACAGATCAGCGCAGAGCAGCAGCCACCCTGCTTTTAAGTCTCTTCTTGAGGTAGTGCTTCAGAAGCCTTCTGCAGAAGAGGATAAACACAGGAATCCCTGAGGCCCAGCACCTCCTCTGGTCCCTCCTCTTCTCTTTTATTTTATTCTGTTTTTTTTCTTTGCTTATTCCCACTTTCCAACCACCCTTTATATTTTGAACAAGTGGCACTTTGAGTTGCAAATCGAAGAAACTTCAGGGGGTTTAAGTTTGTCATTTTACTGTGTTTCTAGAAGGTCATACTTTGTTGATTTTGGCATTGAATTTCAAACTGCACAGATGAATGTCCATCTAGGTTTGCTGCAGAGACGCTTGGTGGTAATGGCTCCTCTGGCCTGATATGTGTTTGGTTCGTCTCGATGTGAAGAAGAAATGGCGTCACTTCACTCCCTGTCTTTAAAAAAGAATCTCTCCATGTTGAGGAATCTAGCATCCATGATCTGAATCTGTGATCCAAACAGTCTCTTCACAAATTCTAGCTCATATAGGTGGAGGTAGGCACATAGATTGACTGGTAACTTGGAAGCTGACTCAGCTCTAATCTTCACTACAATGCACCTATCCGGTCAATCTTCCACTCAATCACTCCCTAACTTGTGAACAATCCTTAACCTCCTCCACCTGCAGAAGTGACTCATTTCAATCCCGGAGCGGGCTTTCCATCTTTCTCCAGCTAACATTTGTCTCAGTTGGAGGTACTGATTCTTATCCAAGGTTAATCACAATCAGCTGCAAATCACTCCAATGAGAGCTGGAAGTTTTGGCGTGAGGAAGCCACCAAGTCTTTGTCATCTTCAGACAACAGGAAAGCAGACAGAATCATTACAAAATGGCTGTATGGAGAAACTCGGTTCATGATACGCTTCCAACAAAACAAAAGTTAATGTCCGATGGGTCCAACACTCGCCGCTCCAAGCTACTCTAAAACTGATAGACAACGGTGGGAGGTCAGACTTTCCAAATGTCTGCATCTCAATGCAAACTAAACGTTACAGAGATAAACAATGTAAAAAAGAAGAAGCTAAAAGACAACAGACTATATAATATTAATATTAGGAAGTTTCTCCCTACTTAATCTAAAAAGTAGCTAAGTTAATAACTGAAATATTCTATAACAAAAGTAACTAATTATCAGGAAAAGTAACTATTTGCATTATGTTAAAAAAGTTGTTTCCATGTCTAAATTAGTGCTGTCATTCTATTAATTTTTTGTGTGATTAATTAATCAGGAGCTGAAATTAACTAATCAAATCAATCACATTTTTTTAACCTAACAATTTCTGTGAAAAACCTCATTTTCAGGTATTTTATTTACATTTGTGACATCAAGGCACAGTAAAAGATCAACATACAACTAAAATTGATGCTTTATGAAGTTTTTTTTCCATACAAAAGATTTTCAACCATTACTTTAACACAGCAGAGGGGTCATTTTTTTCAACCTTAAAACATTAGACAAAACTATAACTAGACTACAGGTTTAATAATTCATTTAGTAATAGATTTCTCTTAAATGACCATAGTAAGAGCAGGATATTGCTCCTCCAGGTGAGCACTAACACAGAAGTAACCATCTGACACAAAAGTGAGATTGATGCGATTTTAAAAACTAACACGCTAAAATGTCTACAATTAATTAATCTCAATAACGGGTTTAATTTGACAGCCCAAGTCAAAGTTTTCATTTTTCTGATCAATTTTAACTCAAGTCAATTGAAATAAGAAAAAAAAAAAAAAACATGTACCTGTAGATTGCTTTCAATATTTATTACATAGTTGAAAGTATTTTGTTTACAACTGCAGTAAATATATGATTATGTTCAAGAGGTACATCATGTGCATTTAAATAACATAAAGTGCATTTGGCTTTGTCGTTTAAATCAAACAAATCTTACTTAAAATCTCTACTTTTTTTCTGGAGGGGAACAAAATCTTTTCTCCTGAACATAGTGTCCGCTCTACGACTGTGTTCTAGCCTTTGACCTCAATGAAATGGAAGTCGTGCTCTTGCTCCGCCCCCCACTAGAAAATGTCAACTTTCTGTTGGGTCGTTCTAGACTTGCAGTCTCTAGAATATTTTTTCTCCACAGGTTCACCCATTGGTCTACGATTTTAAAATTTCGTGGGGCCTGCTCTCATGCTCCCTAAGACAGCAGACAGCTCGTAATGAAAATAAT